>NW_011889461.1:370283-374926 GCF_000151845.1 Pteropus vampyrus
GGAGTCCAGGGTAGGTGTCTGTGAGTGAGTCTGTGTGCAAGCCCTTTAAGGAGGACATCTGAGTTTTCAGGTTTCTTCCACCTCTCTCAGATGGTCGAATCCCCACTGGTTTTTATAGTCAGATTTTGTGGGAACTCCTCTTCCTAGAAATGGAACCATGGGCTGTGGCGCCCCAGTGTGGGGCTGGGGCCCCTTGCTCTTTCAGGGCCTCTGCAGCCACTCTCTCTCTCCCAGTGCTTAACTGCTGCTTGCAACCCAGTTCATATCTCCACTCCTCCTACTGGTCTAGATGTGGCTTTTTCTTTATATCTGCAGTTGTATGTGATACGTTCTGCTAGTCTTCAGGTGATTCTCCAAGTTGATTGTTTTATAATTTGGTTGTAATTTTAATGCAGTCATGGGAGAAGAACACCATATTTACCTAGCCCACTATCTTGACTCCTCTCCTTGAGAATATAATTTTAAGTGAAAAAAGTCAGGCAGGAAAGGACAAGAACCACAGGATTTTACTCATATGTGGAATATAAAACAAAAAGCAACAAATGAACAAACAAAACAAACTCACAGATACAGACAACATAATGGTGGCTAAAAGAGAGGAAAGAGGGTGAAGGGAGGATAACGAGGGTAAAGGAGGTCAAATATATGATAATGAAAAGAGATTAATCTTGGTGGTGAGCGCACAATAGAGTGTACAGATACTGAATTATAATGTTATACACCTCAATTTTATATAATTTTATTAACCCATGTTACCTAAATTTTTTAAAAAGCCCAAATAAAATCTCAACAAATTCCGACAAGCATAAATTTTACATTTCACATTCTAAGACCACAATGTAAGACAGTAAGAGTATTAACCTCAAAGAGTGATTGTGAGGTTCACAGCAGAAATGTCAAAGGAGTTACCGTGAGCAATGGAAAGACATCTACACTCTTCTCTCTCCAACTCCAACTAAGTGGACATTTAAGAAACACCCTTTATATAACTCTTGGGTTAAAAAGGAAATACATTATAAACTACAAATCATAATGCCTACAATTTACTTTTAAAGGTATAAAAGAGATAAGATGGGTTATTGGAAAAAGGATGTATAGATATGTGATAAAGAATAATAAAAGTGATAGAATCTTCAACTAGATGGTAGGTATATGCGTGTTCACTGCAAAATCCTTTCAACTTTGAATATTTGGAAATGCTCATAAAAAATGCTAAGGGAAAAAAAATAAAATTATTTGAGAAGGAATGGCAATGTAAGCATTATGTATCAAAACCTGTAGATGATAGCCAAACACACATATTTACACATATTTACACATATTTACTAGAATACTTACACATATTTACTGGTTTACACATATTTACTAGAAAATAATAAAAATTAAAAATAAGTGAATTGAGCATTTAATAAACTAGACAAATATTAGCAACATAAGTTCAAAGAAAGTACAAGAAAATAATTACTCAAAATTAAATAAACCATTTTGATGGGAAAATACAGATTTGCTAAATAAAACCAAAAGTTTGTTTTTGAATGGTCAAGTCTTTGACAAGTCTCAGAAAAAGGGAGAGAAGACACAAATTTTAAAAAATAAAGGATGAAAAAGATGATAACTACAGAAATAAAGGAAATTTTTAAATTGTAAGAGACTACAGAGCCCAACTTTATACCAATAAATTTGAAGTGAATGTTTAGATGAAATGGATTATTTTCTAGGAAGACATAGTTATGAAAAATGACTCAAAAAGAGATTTTTAAAGTGAAGACATCAATAACCATTAACAAAACTGAAAAGGTAGCCAAATAGTTCCCCTTTAAAATAATACTCAGACACAACCATTTATGACTGAATTTCACCAAAGGTTCAAGGAACAGATAGATAATAATCTATTTTGTTCTATTTATATTTTCAGGCTTCAGAGCATAAAATGATAGAAAACTTCCCAACTCAAGCTGCCAAGATAGCAAAACTGATAGCAACACAACAAATAAACACCAAACAATAAATCTTATAGGTTAATCTCATTTATGGAAAATATAAATACAAAATAAAAATCCACCAGTCAATTCTGGCAGTCTAGTAAAAGAATAATACATCATGACCAAGTAGGATTTCACCCAAGAACTTAAAGATAATTAAACACTGACAAATATGTTAACATATTTTACTTTATTAACATATTAAAAGAGAAAAAAATATCATCTTAATGGATGCAAAAATCCATCTCATAAAACTGAATACTCATTCTGATTAAAAGAAAAAAGTAAGGTGAGACCAAAAGGAAATTTCCTTACTTTTATGAAGTTTATCTATCATAAACCTACAGAGCAAATCTCAAACAATCCCCATTTCAATTTATTGCCTCCAAACTCATCCTTCACTGGAGAGCGTTGTGAAATTGGATGCTTGCTGTAAATATTGCTCTTTTGGCACCTGGCACAATATTAAGCTTTGTCAGTAGAGGGAGCTGGAGGGACGTGACAGGAGAGTTTTTCTCTGGTTCCAGAGTGCTTCCTCTTTTGTTCCTGGGACATGGCTGACAGTGGCATGTGTGGGGGACACTCAGAGCACTTGTCCACCAACTTTTGCTGACACAAGAGGATTCTTGCTTGCCGAACACAGTCCACAGTTCCCTGCTTGCCAGTCTTGTTTCACTAGCTGTGAACCAGCTTTACCAGGGCAACAAAGCAATACTGTCTTTCTACTCTAGGATGTTCTTTGTAGCCAATCATTACCAGTTTATGACTCCTTTGTTAAATGTTCCCTGCTCAAATTTTTGTTCTGGTTTCTGTTACCTAATCGGACCATAATAATACAGAATTGGCAACAAAAATAGAGTCTATTTCCCAACTTCTAATTCATATATTACTAAGGCATCTAAAATCCTTGCTACTTCCTGTTCATTAGATAAAATCAACATAATGCAGTGGATCACTACAATGTTTTGTGGAAAGTCAAAGCAAGCAATACCCCTGCAGACCATATTATGGCAGAGAAGAGAACACACAGAGACCTGATGTGAGACTTTGCAGATGTACTATTGGCTATGCCAGGTAAAAGCAAACTGCTTCTAGAGGTGCTTTACGTTTGTTTATTTGTTTGTTTGTTTGTTCAAACTAGTTTGGAGACAGGGGCTTTAGTCAGGTTAAGAGCTGCCTACCAAGTGCAGTGGCCTTTTGAAGATTTTCTCCAGTAAAGATGCCACATCTGGAACTGTAGCTGCAATTGGAGTAACCATCTGCTTATATTAACAATAGTTCACAATCTCCAAGATCATTCAACTGCAAAGGCCAAACAGCTGAGTTAAATGGAAGTGTGACAAGTATCACTACCTATACTTCTTTCAAGTCTTTCATGCTGACACTGATGCCTATAGTTACACAAGGGATGCAGCATTGCTTATGGTTTATGATCCTGGGAGGGAGGGAAAGTGCCAGAGACTTCACTTGGCCCTTGCCACCATAATGGCCCTCACTCATGAGTCAGAAATTCTGTCTGTTGCCAAATATGCCTATTTCAAATATATGTTCGGTAACTGGGGAAATAACCACAGGGTGGGGCCAAGAACAAATGGGCCAAGAGTAAATCAGACTTAAGACTCCATCTATCACCTGACCACCATAATCTTCCATTTGAAGTGGAGGTCACAGTGTTGTTTTGGGTCCCCAGTAATTCACATCGATTTAGAGCCAATGTTTAGTAATCTCAGAAGGTCTGGATCTTTTTTTTTTTCCAGTGCATAGTCACTCTAACAAACAGCCACAGGTAAAGCTTAAAGGAAGAGTCGCAGTAAACACCTGAGGCAGTGCTGCAGAGTTCATCTTCAGGGGAATCTCTCCCCTTCAGTCCAGGGGCTCTGGGTCTGTGAATGGACTTAGTTCTGGGAGCTGGATGAGAGGCTATGGCTCTTCATTGTTGTGACTCAAATCAAGCTTTTGGCTACTAGACTTGAACTTTTTTCTGTTATATAGATCAAGTACAGCTTTATCAGGCTGCCCATCAATTTTGTTCCTAGGGATACCATGATTAATTAGCCATTGCCAAACACTCTACTGGGCAAAGGCATTGATTACCAGTACCTCTGACTGCCCTTCATGGTAAATGTGTCCACCTTGTCTTGTGCTACCACTTATCTTCTGGCACTCCAGGATTTCATTATCCTCACTCAAATCAGGGAGCCCATATCGCCCATGGTCTTACCTGGTCTGTATAGGAAAGCAACCACAGAGCTTTTCTTTTCTTTCTTTCCTTATTTTTTATTATTATTTTTTTAACATTTATTTTTTATTTTCCCTATCCTCCCTCTCCTTTGGTAACCACTAGTCCATATCCATGTCCATGAATCTCTGTTTGTTTGTCCTGTTCATTTGTTGCTTTTAGGTTTATATCCCACATATAAGCGATATCAGGTGATTTTCAACTTTTTCTGTCTGGCTTATTTCGTTTAGTATGATTATTTCAAGGTCCATCCATGTTGTTACAAATGGCAGTATTTCTTATGGCTGAGTAATAGTCCATTGTATATATGTTCCACAGTTTCTTTGACCAATCATCTATCGTAGGACACTTCGGTTCCTTCCATGTCCTGGCCACTGTGAATAATGCTACTATGAACATTGGTGTGCAAATATCTTTTCAGA
>NW_011889461.1:375862-404615 GCF_000151845.1 Pteropus vampyrus
ATGGCTATGAACTCATGTGTAATACTGACTGAAATACCATTAAAACCAAGAATAAAAAAATGATGCCCCATTATCACTACTATTAATCAGTATTACATTTGATATTCTATCTATAAAATAAGCCACAAAGTGGATAGGCATATAACTAATGAAAAGAAAAATATAAAATTGTTACTATCTGCAGTTAATAAAAATTTCTACCTAGAAAACCCAAATAAATCAACTGAAAAACCATTAAAAATAATATCAGAGGACATAAGGAAACTAAAATAATATGCAAAAACAGCCTTTCCATATACCACGCACTTGGAGACATGTCTAAGAATGTTCAGAATTGTTTTAACAGCAAAACTTGGAAACGACCTAAATATCCACAGACAGAAGAATGGTTAACTAAATTTTGGTATATTCTCTCTATGAAATATTATATAGTGACTATACTGCCATAGAAAACTTTAAGACAAGGTAAATTTTTAAAAAAGAATCTGGAACAATATATATAGTATGATTGCACTCAAAAGACAAATATAAACAAACACTAAAAACATGTAAGTATTTAGGTATACATATAAGTAAGTAGATTTTTTTTTTAAAACATGTGAAAGAAATCTCTAGAAAAAAATGGAGTGAGTGATTAAGAGAGGTTTCACTTTTCGGTACTGTTTCGAATTTTTTATTAAAAAGTATGTATGCATTGCTTGCGTTATTGAGCTGAAGATCTGGGAAATACTGACTTATTCATCTATCATCTACTTAATCAAGCAACTCATCTACTGTTATCAAATATCTGCTATGTGTGTAACACTTGAATAGGTAAAACGATACCTAATTCTTATTTTATTATTTATTTATTTATTTTCATTTATTTATTTATTTTTATGTCTACAGCACCGGGCATTCTTAGGTGCTCTCCCATCTAAGTACTAACCAGGCCTGACTCTGCTTAGTTTCCGAGATCAGACGAGATCGGGCACATTCAGGGTGGCATGGCCATAGACTGACACCCAGTTCTTAAATTGCAGGGTTACAGGACCCTGATTCTATAAGTCTACCAGATGTTTTTTCAGTAAAGGTTTGTGAGATAGCATCTAGAAATTCTTTTAACTACAAATTTGGAATTGTTTACTGAAAATTCATTAGTTTTCTCAAAGGCAGGCTATATCATGGGTAAGCTGGAAATTTTTTCCTTATTCACCCAACAGGGATATTTTGAAAGGCTTCACTCAGCTTGGTTTGTTATTAGTATGGGAAGTACTAATTAAAACCATTTTAACCATATATAATTCACACAAGAAGAAATGAGCAAATAAATATATGGAAAAATGGTCAATTCTATTAGTAAGCAAAAAATGTAAAATAAAACAACTCATTAAATAGCAGACTTTTAATAATATCTAAAATGACCAGTGTTGTGGAGGATACCTTGAAATCAGTTCCTGTATAATTGCTGATGGCAGTGTGAACAGAAAGTATTAGTACTATTCATTAAGAGTTACAAAATATCTGTCTCTCTAACATAATAATCTCATGCTTGAGATTTACTTTTGTTAAATAATTGTAATGAATAAAAACGGTTATTTGGGCAAAGATTTCATTACTGCATTGGAAATACAGGCAAACCTCAGAGATATTGTATGTTTGGTTCCGGACCACCACAATAAAGTGAGAATCACAATAAAATGATTTTTAATCTTCTTGGCTTCAATTTGCAAAAAAAAAGCAACAAGTGTGAAGCACAATAAGGTAGAGCGCAATAAAATGAGGTATGCCTGTCACCTAAATATCCAAAATAAAAGGTAACGAGTAAACTATAGCATAACCATTCAATGAAACATTATTAAACTATTTTAAATTATTTTATGAAGAGACTGTAATAACATGAAAAAAAAACGAGTGAAAAAGCAATTGGCAATTTTTAAAAATCTTCCCTCAACTAAGAATATGTTACTTTTATAATTTAAAAATCAGTACATTTTATTTCAAAACTATAACAATGAAACAATATCGGAACAAGAAAACAGTTTCTTATATGATGCTAAATGATAAAGGCAGAAGACAAAATTTTACTTACACTCAAATTACAGCTTTATAAAACATTCAGATGTATAACTTTGTAGGTAAACATGGGTTACAGCTCATTCATTAGGCTGGCAGAATTAAAGGTTGATGTTTCCTTCCTTTAAAATTTCTTTTTGCTGTCTTTGGTGTTTTATAAGTGAAACAGAAACATTACAGAGGATAAAAAGGTTTTGGTGACTCACCTGCTGTTCCTTTTTGAGGAACATTTCAATCTCCATATGAATCCGGTTCTCTTCTTCAGTTTTCAACCTTAGTTTCTGTGGGAACAATAAACCAAGATCAGAGTTCTTACCAGCAGGAAATAAATTCTCAAGATTAGAGGTATAGCTGTGACCATAACACAGGTTTTCTTTATCAGCTAGGATCCCTTGAATTCCACAGTATTGCTCCAAAACTGCAATTCAGTTCCCCTCAACTTGATTAGTCCACAAACATTGTGGACTAATTGAGCTATGAATCAGGTACAGTGCTAGATATATACAAGTGCCCAGAACAAAAGGGCCATAATCTTGTTACCAGGAAAGTGATGTCAATTTAAGGAGAGAAACAATGCTTCGAGAGCACAACTGTTAGCCCTAGAAAAGGAAATTCTAAAGTGCAAGAAAATAGTTTGCTGTCATGGTCTTATGCCACACTTGGGAACTAAGCTTTTAAATAAGCAAGAGGCTCAGAGGAAAGAGTCCTCCTGCACACAGATGACACACTGAACAGAGTTTGCTCTCTCTTGCCTACCTATTGTTCTTTTAGCCAGTTAGCCTTCAGCCCTCTCATGAGAGTCTACCCCTTGTTTCTTTCCCCTGATATTTTTCACTGTGACTTCTCGTCTCTATAAATTTAGGTTTGAATGAAGTTTGGCTCTCTAGGTTTCTATTTCTTGGTGGAGGGATAAAAACTGCTGGTTGTGTGAGGAAAGCAGCAACAAAAACGTGCAGTTACTAAGTATCTTGTTTTATCCTCTCCCTATAATTGCCAGGAGAAGTGGCAAGTGGTTTTATAAAATAAAATGACCAAGGGGAGAAAGTACAACCAACTTTCAAAATCATTACCAAAAAACAAACAAACCAGAAGATGTAGGCTACAGATCATCAGAATCTCTGCTTGTAAGTGTGTTAAGTCCTCACTCCATTTTTATTTTTAACCTCAAATGTTAGGGCTGCAGGAGAATAAAGCAAAAATCAGGAAAATCTCCCTCCCCTTCCTCTTTGTTAGCTGAGGTAATTATCAGGAGTAACAGCTCAAATGCCGTCTACCTGGCTCATTCCTAATATAGCAGTGATTACCTCAATCTCTTCCAGCAAGAGCTCCTCTGTTTTGTTACATTTTTTCTGGGTCTGGGAAATCTGCAGCTCAGTATTTTTCTTCATAAAGTGATTCTCCATGTTGGTTTTTGCCTTCAACTCTTGCAACTGGTCCTTAAGGTGAGCAATATATTCATTCTGACCCTGTAGAGGTAAGACCAAGTTTCTATATTAAAATGCATTCTACCTCCATACAGTTTAGTCAGTGGTTTTTAAGCTTACCTTTTATATTTATAAATCAGGAAGGAACTGGACCTATTTCTCTGCTATCACACTATGGGAAGTTTAGCTAATCATCACAGATAGTTTACAGGAAAATGAAAGGTAAGCAGTTATAAGCATAGGGACTGTGAGAACCTTCGCTAAGCACAGTCTGGGTGCTCTGTACCCACAAAGATTTCCCACTACTCTCTTGGTAGAACAAGCACTAGTCTAAGTGAGCAAAATACCTGACTTTCCACCCAAACCCCAACAGCTTTGTGAATGTGGCTGTCAGTAAACTCTCTAAGTCTTACCTTCCAGAAAATTAATATCTACCCAGCCTGAAATATCTCAGAAAGTGATTATAAAGATTAGTTGAGATTATGTGTGAATACTCTTTGCAAGTTACAAAGCACTTGGCAATTTTAAGGTTGCAATATTTATTTAAAAAATATCTATTCAGTACCACGTCAGGTAAATAGTAGAGACCTAAATAGACATAGTCTTTGTCCTCATAAAGCTTATAATTTAGTGAGAGACATAGGGTTAAAAGGAAGGAAACAAATATGTGTAAACTATTTTAAAGATGCAAAATGCTATGAAAGAATAGGGCAACAGGCTATGGGAGAAAATAACGAGGAAGACCAATATTAGAATGGATGGTCTAAAAATGATTCTCTGAGAAAAGAATGTTAAATCTGACACCTGAAGAAGGATAAGTACGTCGGTCATCTGAAAAGTTGGATCAAGGAGAATTCTAAGGAAAAGGAAATGTGTGTGCCAAAGTCCCGAGGCTGCAAAGACCTGGATATGCTCCAGTAACTACAAGAAAACTCTAAAGGCTCTAGTCCAGTGAAGGTTGAAAGTGGGACAAGATGAGGCTGGAGAGCTAGGTAAGAACAAAACATGCCAGATCTTGGAGGCACTATTAAGCAGTTTGAATTTTCTTCCAAGTGCCTTGGGAGGCTTTTAGTCAGGATGGTAACTTTGACTGTTTGAAAAGAATCAGACAAAGTGTGAGTAATTTCACAGAAAGATGGTCAGAATTACCCAGCACAACATACAACTAATAACAAATATGCATGGCTTTAATCAGAGATCTGTTTCTCCAAATATCAAACAACTTTAACCTTACTGTGTAAGCTTAGTGGAATTAGTTCTAAGTATTAGAAGAAACAAAGCAGAATTGGTTAAGATCATCTATAACAAAAGCAAAACCAGTTTAAAGAGTCAGAAAGGAATTCTTCAAGTCATTTTGTCTGGTTTCTCGTTGTAACTATGGAATCATTCCAATGGTACAGCAATTATTCCAACTGTATCAGAGCCATCACAAAGGGATGAGTATCTCTGACAGAGAATGTGCCACAAGCCCAGTTGATAACACATCTTATAGTACTTCATAACTTTTTATAAGCTGTAGGATTGTGGGTAAGTTACTTAACCTCTCTAAGACTATTTTCTCATCTGTAAAATCCTTCCAGTGCCTGGTAAAATCCTTCCAATGCCTGGTATAATTTAGATGCTAAATAAATGCTCATTAAATGAATTTTAAGAGATATCTTTTTTGGCTCACTTTTTTTTCCTTCCCTTTTTTCTGCAGTCTCCTCCCTTTCCCCTCTTCTCCATTTCTCTTCTCTCCCCGCTTCTCGTTCCAAACTGTATGGCAGTCATTGATAAAGTTTGAATCTCTAGGAAGGCTTCAGCTAAAATGAAATGTGATGCTTTCATTTCTTCATCAACTGGAATCTTTTATCTATTTAATCACTTAGACTTTCTTCCAGGTCCAGCTTATATGTCACTTAAATCTATAAAACCTTTTCCAGAAAACCTCAGCCCACATAAATAATTGTAGTTTTGTTTCTCACAGAAGCTAACATTGTCAAAGAGTTAGATATTCATTAGTGTCCATACAAAAATATACTTTCAAAAACTCAAGAGAACATTCTGGTCATCTTCCTTTATCAAAGTGAATACTAAGTCTTTCAGAGTAACAATATGAAGATCAGAAATGCAGAGTTAAAACCCCAGGAGTTTCTGGCTATGGCAAACAGAAGGTATCACATTATGTAACTATTTATAAGGGCATACAACATTGGTCTACAATTTTCACTGTGCCAAGTCAAAGGCATCTGGTTTTCATGCGATTGCCATGGGCCTCTGATTACTCTGAGTTCTTTTCTGTATTACTGTTCTATACAAATTTATAGACTTCCATGGTGAAAATATGGAAACAGAAGAGGATATAAAATACTGACAGGCTAGTAATTATAAGATTATGATCAAGGCATAAAGGAACTGAAATATCACTCTATTTCTTCATCTTCCCAGTGTGCAAAAAAGAGTCAACCTAGAAGCATAAGTTACAGGCCAAGGGTCTTGAGCTGTATGGATTCCTTTTAAGATTCTCACTAAGAAAAGATCTGTCTCCTCTACAACCCACCATCATAACTATGGTGTCTGGAGCTTTCTCCATGATCGAGGTCTGTGGACTGTGCGGCATATTTGTGGGGTTTTGTAGCAGACCAAATTTTACTACCACATCCCAAAACTTCCTTCAGATCCGGATTTCTGGGCTTGTTATTTATATTCAAAGAATGATTTAGTAATGGAAAGAAGCAGTCAACCAATTAAAGTTAATAAGGCTCTGATGGCTGCCACATCATTGTGAACCAAAGGCTTTTAATGGTAGTGTCTGTTTTCATAGTTGAACACAAAAATAGAGATAAGAGTATTGGTTCCTGGAATTTTTGGAAGCTACTGTCTAGAGAAGTTGGAACTTGTCTTACACCTCAAGCTGCCCTCTTTGGTTAGATGGAAAAAGGAAAATGGGAGTGTGGTCTATTAAAATGATAAAAGCTACAGAAAAAATACAGTTCTGTATTAAATTAACATTTGTATTTGTCTGTCTATGACTAAGAACACTGGCTGATTCTATAAGAGTCCATGAATAAAGTCTGAGCTAAACAGAGTCTCCCATTCTAAGATACAGATGAAACATAATCAAGTCCAAACTTCTAACATTTCAGGTTCCAATTCCACCCACTGCTTTCATTTCCATTTGAACTGTTTCCTTTCCAACTGTACCAATTTCCTCTTTTCTTCCTTTGTAATTAACTTTCCACACACCTCACTATCTTGGCTGATCTCTTCTGAGTAAACTCCTTAAACATGATGCCTAAAATCAGACACACTATTATAGATGTCTAACCACAATAGAAGATCGGGTAATATTTTTTTCCTGTTGTATTAAAACTATACAGTGCCACAAATTGTAGTAATTAAAAAAAAAAAAAAAGAGGAAGCACTCCAAGTGCTTTCACAATTATCATATGGTAATATATTGTAATGATTGTCAAGACTGATGACAAGCCATTAGGATAAGCACTAGGAAAGGAAGGCTCTGAGAAGTCAAAAGAAAACAAGAGAAGGCAGGCACCTTTTAAAATGCTGTTACTTCAACAACCAGTGGTGGGGACCAAACCTCAGGTACTCATTTTAGACACTGGCTAACCCTCTCATGAAACAGTTGAGGACAAGTTAGGTCTTTACAATTCTCAATTTATAAGATTCTTCTGAGAACTTTAGTTTCACCTTTGGTTCTTCTTGGAGTCAGTTCAGTGTTCTAATAATTAACAGGGTTTTGTATTCTGATGTCTATTATTTAACACATACCAGCTTTAAGTTGCTTGCAAATTTAGCAACCACGCTTTCTACATCTTCATTTAATTCTATAATCCATTTTGGAGCATAGAAATCATCACAGTCATCTCAACCTATTCTCTTTGGTAATCTCTCTATATCAGGCCCCCCCAAAAAAGAAATTAGAGCCATCATAGAGTGCAAAAAGCTGAAGGGCTGAGTGAAGAAAAGAGCCAGGTAACATGCAAAAGTAGTGATAAGGTAGCCAGAGAAAAAAAACGAAGTATCGCTTCGAGGGTGGAGTAATTCAGGCCTGTTTTGAGATATCATGCATAGCTTCCAGGATAGCACTGAGCTTTCCAAATTACAGTCAATGACCATGGATGGCAATGGGGTTGCAGGTTAAAGAACAAAAGAGTAAGGAATTAGTAGTGCTGCAGTTAGCTTAGGGCCACCCAGTCTAGACATTCATGTGAACCCAGATCTAAGGACAAATCTCTATTATTAGCCCCTGCTAAAGAGGAGGTACAAAATACTCTTCATCCAGCAGAATACAAGTTTGTCACTATAAGGGTCAAAGGGCAAGAGTTTGTACTCAGAATCACTGAACAACATTGGGAAGATCCTTCTCGCTACTGCAATAAGATTACAAGGTTCCAGGACATCCAGTTTCGTGCCCTTCGGCTCCTTTTACAACAGTCAAAATGAGCATGAGTGGGTACATATCCTTCCTGGTTACTATAGCTAACCTCAATAACCATGGCAAAGCTGAAGAAAGTGAAGGACTCTTCCTTATCAGCCAACCATCTCCTTGAACGCTCAGACTTCTAGCTTAGAGAAGATGCTACATATATATAATTTATCATTATATACCATTATATAAATTGTATCTATTTATATATACAATCTCCAACCGACAATCTCCAACCACCCAGCACTCAAAATTTAAAGGAAATGAGAGCACCTAGGCCCAATGGGGAAATAATTCCACCTCCTTGGCATCCTGTTTTGATAATGTCTCCCAAATGCTAAACATCTCAGTGGCAGCTCTAGCATTGGAAGGGTTTATTGTACACATTGAAGGTAGTAGGATGAAGTAAGGGCAACTACTTTAAGAAACTCTAGACCAACAAAAAGTTATGGGTCTGGAGCAGATTAGACATAGCACTAACAAGCAAAACAAAAACTACAATCCAAGAATTTCAACATGGTCCAAAACCCTAACCTCCAGGGACAAAATAGATAGATACCTTACATGATGAGCCTCCTCCACCTATATGGCACCCATTGATGATGTTTGCCCAGAAAGCACGGCTTATAAGGCCTTCCACAATATGCTCCCTGCCTCCTATTCTAGCTTCATCAGTGCTACTCTCTCCCTTTCTCTCCAAACTTTAGCAGCTAAACTGGCCTTCTTTCAGTTCCTCATATATCCCAAGTTATATCCCAAGTTTTGTGAAAAAATCTTCAGATTATTTCACCATTGCCAATAAGTTCCTACCAGAATGACCCTACGCAGTTAAACAAAACAAAACAAAACAAAACAAAACAAAACAAAACAAAACAAAACAAAACACTATAAACTCTACACACAATACAAAAGGAAATTATATAAAAGCATTGGAGAGCATACAAAATCAGACAGATTCAGGAGGGAGTAGACACTTGTAAGATGGGTAGAGCATGGGGTGAGTCCCCCACTTTTTATGACCTTTAGTAGACCGCAGTCAGCATTATGGGACAGGTGGTGGTGTTGGTGTATGTGGAGCAGCTAAAACTAATTCAAAACCCTCTAGTGTTTTTAGACAAAACAACAACAATGAAAAAGATTTGGGGATAACCACGGCCATATCATTTTCAATAATCTTCAAAAAGAGAAAGGAAACTTCAAGTTCTGTGTATAAACTCTGTCCAAATCTTTGGCTGACTCTTGAAGCACACAGGTGCTAGGAAAAATGCACCTTAACATTGCTAAGGATAAAAGAATTGAACTGACATTGGAGCACTGCCCACTGTAAGAAAGTGTTTTTAGTTTGAATTTAACTAAGTCTACTGACTACTAAAACAAAAATGTGAATATGCCTTAGGAGGTAGAACAGAAATGCCCAAATTTTGGAATTAGCAGACAAGGCTTTTAGATAGAACTCAATAAATTAAAGAGCCTATGCTCATAATAAATAAAAAGACAGGAAATCTCAGCAGAGAAATATAAACTCTTAAAAAGAACTAAATGGAAATTCTAAAACTAAAAATACATAAACTAAAACAAAATAGTGTACCAGATAGGCTTACCAGGAGAGTGGAAATGATAGAGAAAAAGTCAGTGAACTTAAAGATAGACTAATAAAAATTTTTCAATCAGATGAACAAAAGAAAAGAAAATTAACAGAGAGACCTGCAGGTCAATATCAAAAGATCCAAAATAAAGGTAATTTGCGTTCCAATAGGAGAGGTGAAAGCAAATAGAATTAAAACTATTTAAAAATATGATGGATGACAATCAGAAAAACCAAATATTGTATGATTCCACTTATATGAGATATTTAGAATAGTCAAAATCATAGAGACAGAAAGTAGAATGGTGGTCTCCAGGGGCTAGTGAAGAGGTGGGGTGGGAATCATTATTTAATGGCTATAGTTTCAGTTTTGCAAGATGAAAAGAGTTCTGGAGATGGATGGTAGTGATGGTTGCACAACAATAAAATATACTTAATACCACTGACCTGTACACTTAAAAAATGATTAAGATGGTAAATGTTATATGTATTTTACCACAATAATAAACATTGGGAAAAAAAGAATAATGGCTGAAAATTTCACAAGTTTTCTGAAAGGTACACATGTACATATTCAGGAATCTTAGTGAAACCCAAACAGAATAAATATGAAGAAAATCACATCTAGGCACAGTATAGTCAAACTGCTGAAACTCGAGATAAAAATATAATTTCGAAAGCAAACACATTATATACAGGAGAACAATGATTTGAACAGCTATCTTCTCAAAACAAATAACAGAGGCCAAAAGGCAGCAAATATCTTTAAAGAGATGAAAGAAAAATCTATCAACCCCAAATTCTATAGCCAGTGAAAAATCCTTCAAGAATGGAAGCAAAATAAAAATATTTCTAGATGAAAGAAAACTAAGAAGATTTGTCTGCAGCAAATATAGACTATAAAAAAATAACAAAGTAATTTCTTTAGGCTGAAAGGAAATGACATCAGATGGAAACTTACTGATAAATTTCTGGTTAAGCATAAGACAATTTTTTTCTTCTTAATTTTCAAAAACACACATAACTATTTAAGGCAAAAACTATATATTTTATCTTGTGGTATTTGTAAAGTACATTAAATGTAATATACAGGACAGACATATAGGATAAAGGATGGTGGTGGAGGGGAAGGGAAGAAATGGAACAGTAAGAGTGTAAGGTTTTCATATTTTATGTGAAGAAGTACAATATTAATGCTAAATAAATTGTGAAAAATCCCTAGAGGAACTATTTGTTTAAAAAATGTAAAGAGGTATAAATAAAAGACTAAGGTATAGATAAATTAAAATAGAAATCTAAAAAAAAAAAAATCAAATAATTCAGATTAAGTCACAAAAAAATGAAAATCAAAGGAGACAAAAACAAAACAATAAAATAAAAGACATAAATCTAACAACTTATCAATAATTACACTAATGTTAATGAACTAAATATTGATCACAAGGCAGAGGTTGTTAGAATGCATAAAAAAAATAAAAGCAAGATACAACTACAGCTCTCTACAAGAGATGTACTTTAAATATAAAGGCACGAAAAGGTTAAAGTGAATGATTAAAAAAGATACACCATGCAAACAGTAAGCATAAAGAATGGCATATCAGAGAAAATATACTTTAAGACAAAGAGTATTATCACACGTAAAGAGAAATATTTTATAATGATAAAACAGTCAATTCGTCAGGAAGACATAAAAATAAAATCTTCAAACATGTTTTTCTGCTCCGCCTGCCCAAAACATTCTTCTCCTCCTCTTCGCCTGGCTAACTTGTAGACATCTTTTAAGATTCAGAGTAAGTATGGTTTCTGCAGAGTGTCACTCCTCAATTTACTACCCTTAGTTAAAGCTCCTTTCTCTATGCAAACATAACCCTCTACACTATGCTCTAACATATAACACACGTAGTTACTTTTTTCTAACTCTCTGTGTGTTGAATACAGAACATATGTAAAAACACAAATGTGCACAGAAATAAATGTATATCTCAATTATCTCAGTTATCATAAAGTAAACACCACATAATAACCTCCCAGGATAAGCACAAGATTGACATGAGTTCTCTCTTACATCCTTCTTCAATTACTAGTTCTTCTCTTCCCCCAAAGTACCTACTCTCCTTAATTTCATGGTAATTTTAATTATAGTTTTATTATCATTTGTCCTTAAACACTATAATTTAGATTTTGAACTTTCTAAAAATGGAAATCCGGTATATCTTTTCATATCTGAACTATTTTGCTCCACATTAACTTCATGATATGGTAGCTATAGTTCATTAATTTTAACTTTAGTGTTCCATTGAATGAATATATCATAATGTTCGATAACTATGTTGGTTGTTTCCACTTATAGCTACCACAAATAATGCTTTATTAATCATTTTTGTACATGATTCAACATGCATACAGATTCTATTGGGTAGAACTGCTGGGTCATAGGATATACTTTTTTTTTTTCAACTTTGATAATGCTACACTATTTCCAGAGTGGTATTACCAATATAAATGCTCAATATTAGTGTATTATAATTCCCATTACTCTACATCATCACCATTTGGTATTATAAATTAATACCAAATATAATACCAATATAATAGAACTAGCTATTCTAATAAGAAGGTAATTGTGTCTCCTGGTGGTTTCAATTTACATTTCCTTGATGACAACTGAGATTGAACACGCTTTCATATGTTAATTGGCCAGTTGGATATCCTCTTTTTGAAGTGCCTCTTCACCTTCTTGCTTATTTTTCCATTAGGTGTCTGTCCCTTTTACATTAATTTGTACTTCTCTTTATATCCTGGATATAAGCCCTTTGTTAATTATGTGTTGTAGCGTCTCCCTTATCAGTATCTTTCAATGAACAGAACTTTTTAATTTTAATGTAGTCAAATTTTTCAAACTTTTCCTTTGTCACTTTACTCTTTGTGACTTAAGAAATCTCTCTCTATCCAAAGTCAAGATAATAGTCTCCTATGTTATCTAGAAATATTAAGCTTTAGCCTTTCACAAATAGAGGTATAATCGCTGATTTTTGTATATGGTGTCAGGTCAGAGTAAAGTTTAATTATTTTCCATATAGGTATCCAATTCCTTCAGCATCATGTATTAAAAACACTACTGCTCTGGGTGCCTCTGTTGTTATCAATAGTTCTGTTTATATTCTATTCCATTGCTCTATTTTTCAATGCTTGCACGAACATACACTTTTTTAATTTAGAAAAACAAGTTCTTCCACTTTATTCCTCTTAAATACTGTCTCAACTATTTTTGATCCTGCCATTTCAATATAAATTTTAGATTCAGTTTGTCAGGTTTCACAAGTGAATAAATTAAGTCCTATCAAGATTCTGATTGGGATTGAATTCAGTGAAAAATCAGATTTGATTTTTCACATTTTTATAATCTTGAGTCTTCCACTTATTTAAATATTATTTAATTTTTCAATATCGTTTTATAGTTCTCTGCAAAGAAATTCTGTATATTTTATTGTTGTTGGATTCATTGCTAGTTGATATTTTTGATGCTATTATAAATAATACACATTTTTTCAATTTCCTTTTCGAAGTCTGCTGCTGATGTGTGTAGAAGATAAACTGATTTTTATATATTGACCTTGGTTCTCTTTTTCCCCATTAGTTTCATGAAAATGCTGCTCCACTGTCATTTGCTTTGTATGATGATGTTCAGAAGTCTGATAGCAATCTGATTTTTTTTCTTTGTGACTTTTTTGTGGACCCAGTAGGAAGCTTCGTATCTAACACACTGATTGTTCCCTCACATTCCTGTGACCACCACACACCTATCATCTTAATTGCTGGCATCATTTTCTGACTCACAGGCCTGTAGTATTCATGTACTTCTTTTCCGACCTTGACTGGACCACTGGTTTTTTAGTAACTCTAGAGATTTAACTTGATTTCATCTTGATAGCTGTTTTTTATTCCAAGGTTTCCCTTAGATATTTTAGTCCTGGTTTATCTATTCCTTTACTAATGACCAAAATATCTGAGTGATATTTTGCTTTATTTTTACTTTGCCTGATTATAATGGCTGAGAATGTAATTCACGAGGATAAGTTTCACAAGCAAGTGTTAGCTGTTGTCTGGAAAATACTATCATCAATCAACAAGTGTTTAAAGAAAGAGAAAAAAATGTGGTCCTGATAGTAGCATAGGAAAGTTAACTGGCAGAGTGCCAAATCTGAGGTTTCCTTTGATACTGTTTGGTTTGAAGGCTTAAAAAAGAAGTTAATATATCTTCTTTATAGTTTAACAGTCAAGGAATTTAAGAAGAATTTTTAAATAATGGCAGAGGTTTTCAGGAAAAAAGCTAAGAAACCTCTGAAAAAGTCTATTCATTAGAGAGAAAACCTAAGTACACACCAGTTGTTTTGAAGCTTTCCAGAGAAGAAAAATGGTTTTCAAAAAAATGTAAGCTATAAACAGAGGGTCACTAGAAATAATAATGTTATTATAATACCAAAGTTACTTTGTAATTGGTAAATAGAAAATAAGAGAGGATGTGAAGTAATTTGTTCAAAAGACCTAAAGACAGTATTTTGGAAGAAAGGCTAGTGACCTTTCCTTAGACAATTCTTCCAAATACATTTTTAAAATATTCTTCTAACTTCCATGTAAAAAATAATGAAGATTCCTTGATAGTCATCCTAATAGAACTAACTTCTAACTGCCTAGGTTGTAGCCCAAACATTGTTTTGCAAGCCAATTGCTTTAAACTTGGGATGTAGCCCAAACATTGTTTTGCAAGCCAATTGCTTTAAACTTGGGATGTATTTTCTTGCAGAGGCAAATTAGATATAAAGTTTGTTCTTAATGACCATTAAAACTCAATAAATTCACTCTGTATTTGAAACAGAATACAAAAGACATTATTAACCCTAACCATCATGTATAGGGAGGTTTGTAATGTGCTTAATATCTTACCAGGGACAATAGTCTCTCATCTGGGATGCTGAAATATGAGCCTGCCAGGAACAAGGTCTCCTGTAGGGAAGGAGTGGGTGGGTGTGGCTGGGTGGAAAGGGGACGGGGGTGGCGGGGGGCAGTGTTAAGAACTGACTAAGAGCTCCAAAGGGTTGGGGTCTCCCAGAGTTCTATTCTGGACACACTTGCACATCCCAGAACAACTCTCTAGTTACTCTCTTTATATTTTCAACAGTAAAGGCACTCCAAGAGAAACAATAATTTTTAATATATAACTTCTTCGTTTAAGAAAAAAGGCTTCTATATTGCTGTTTTAGCTCAGTAACTTGTGGTGCTGCCAGGTAATTCTTACCTGTACTTCCACTTGCCGTTCTTTTTTGGCATTAAGAAGCTGCTTCTGAAGAGATTTTATTTGCTTCCTTCCTTTCTCCTCCCTAGAAGAAATAAGAATGATTTGTGTTTAGAGCTGTGCTTCTCAAACGTCAGTATGCACAAAGATCATATTGGATTTTCAAGAATAGATTCCTGGGCTCCACCCCCAGAAATTCTGATTCAGAACCTCTGGGATGGGGCCCTGAAATTTGTATCTCTAACAAGTTCCCAGGTGATGTTAATGGTTTTGGTCCATGGAGTACACTTTCAGTGACACTTTTAAAAAGGCTGTGATTTGTTTTAGTAAATTGAAGGAGGATTTTCTGGCTTATCAGTGTTGTACATAAAATAGCTACTGCTGAGAAAAATTAAATGGAGAAGGAACAGGAAGAGGAAAAAGAAGAATTGTTTTATTCTGAGCACTTCACATATTCTTACCTCACAATAACCTTCATGAAGTAGTCTCTATCATTATTCCTATTTTACAGGTGAGGAAAATGAAGCTTAGAAAGCTGAGGTAATGCTGTGGTAGACATGAGAATGTGTCTCAGAGGCCTCCAACTACAGGGAGTGTCAGCGAACAAGGGTTTTAGCTTTAGGCTCTGAAATCCTTCCCTGTGTGTGTTCTGAGGCCTCATATCCTACTGTCTTCTCCTAGCCAGTTTTTGAGTGTGGCAGGGATACTAACACAGGCCCTTCCTTGGAGACCAGGACTTCGTTGATGATTGACTTTGGCTCGAGGGCTCCCTGATGACCTTGCTGAACAATCTTTAGACTGCAAGGCAGTCTCTTCCACCCAACTTTCCCTCTCCTTCACTTGGGGTCAGTCCAGCATTGGGTCTGAAGGCTCCCTCCCATTTTCTCTCATATAAGTGCTTCTCCTAATAAAACCTTTGCATGACTAATCTCATCTTGGCATTTTTCTCTCCGAAGATACAGGCTAACACACTTGCTACAGTTACACAAACAGTAAATGGCACAGCAGGATTCAAACTCAGTACTGTTTGAATGAGAACTTAACTACGTTATGTTATTATTTCTATTTGCTCTCAGAAACAATTGTTTATCTCCAGCAATCCCATTACTCATGTTTAAAGCAAATAAAATAACAAAACAACACAAGAACAAACAAACAAGACAACTGTCTTAGCTCGGGCAGCTATAACAAAAATATCAGAGGAGCATGATTAGTTAGGTCAAAGAGAGAGTGTTTATCAATATCATATCATTCATCCTTTTAAACAGTACAACTTAGTGGGTTTTGGCATACTCATAGCTGTGTAACCATTACGACTGTCTAATTCCAGAACATTTTCATCAACCCAGAAAGAAGCCCTGTACTCATTAGCACTCACTCTCCATCCCTCTCCCCACTGGCCCTCTATTTATGAAACTTCTCTTGGGATAGGGGGCAAGGTCAAGGCTTAGTATAGAAGACAGCTCAAAGGAGCCTCATCTTATATAAAAAACTAAATAGAATATCTTACCAGAAGGTAGGGGGAAGGTGGAAGGGAGAAAGTAGATGGGATTAAAGGGGTCAAATATGTGATGACAGAAAGAAATCTAACTATGAGTGGTGAACACACAATGCGAAATGTATATATATGCCTTACCGGTGAATTGTACACCTGAAACTTACTGAATTTCATTAACCAATGTCACCATAATTTTAAAAATAATAATGACAAATTTAAAAAATAATAAATTAAAAAATAATAAATAAATAGAAAATCTTATCTATTTTATACCCCTCACTAAACAGTATGTAACTTTAAAAAATATGGTAACAAAATATTAAACCATTTGTCATCAATTTACCCAAATCTAAATATAATTTTTCAATTTAAGTAAGTCTAAATTGAAATCTATCTAATTGGAAGAAAATTTAAAGAAGATATTATTATAAATAATCACATATGTAAAATCGATCACTGGCAAACTGTCTACATTGAATGTTAGGCTATTTTTGCCCTCCTATGTAATGATACATATATTCTTCTTTTTTTATTTTTCTTACTTAATCAACTTTTTCAAAATTACAAAATAATAAGTGTACACTAATATTTCAAAACAGAATAGGAATGTATGAAGAAAAATGGACAATCTGCCATCTCCCTTCTTCCCTCCCATTCCACTCCTATGAAGTACCAATGTTAAACCTTTTGCTGTACATATTTCCACACCTTTTTCTTACATAAATGAATGAGCATATTTTCTTGATAAAAATCATGCTATATACATGATAATGTTTTTTCACTTATCTGTGTATGAGAAACATCCTTCCAGATCAGTCACATAGCTCTAATCCATTCTTTTTAATAGCTGTATTTTTTTTATTTCATAGAGTTAACAATCATTTAAGTATGTCTCTGTCGAAGGACATTTATGCTATTTCTAGATATTTGTCATCATGCTGCAATAAATATTTTATAGGTACAAACTAATTTTTTTTCCCTATAGGCTAGATTTCCAAAAGTAGGAATGCTGAGTCAAAGGGTTTATGTATATGGTTAGCTTTTTTGTTAATATGTTTATTTTCTCCCTTAATAATGTGACATTATAGAAAATGCTAAAATATTAAAAGATTTTCTTTTGGAAAAAAACACCCATATGTTAATACATTGGTGTATTTCTTTCCAGTTTTCATTTTCTATACATGTTTTTGTTAGTTTTATTATACAGATGTGATAATATTATATTATTTACAGGCTATTTTTCTACTTAAAATTGTGGCATAAATATTTTCATCATGTTATTACAACTTTGTAAACAATACTTTTAATAGCTTCATTATATGATCCATTAAACTATAGACACTCTCTTTGATTCTGTAATTCTACACATAGTGACTTAATTTAATGGCATAATAACAGAGTCAGACATTTGCTGATATATATCTTTATGTACAAAGATACAAATTAATACATTATTTGCTATAGCAAAAATATGGAAACCTAAATGTTCGTACTCAGGGGATGTTTAAATAAATTATGGAATAGTACATATGTAATAGTGAATATTATACAATTAAAATTAGTCATATATATTTTTATTTTGCATAGATAAATCACTTCAAAAAGTTATACAAATTCATTATCCCACTAGCAGTGTACACAAGTGCTCATTTCTTTGCTTCTTTGCCAGCAATAAATGTAGCTATTATTGTTATTAAGCACTATGTGCCAGAAACTATCTTAAGTGTTTTTTATGTATGAATCTAATCTTCATAATAACTCTAGTACAGAATTTATTACCAATACTAAGGTGCAAAGGAAGAGAAAAAACTCAAGGTAAAACAATCTCACCTACACAGACAAGATAAACACTTTTCCATTGTGCGTACTCAAGGTTCATATAAAGAGAATTTTATCTTGGTCCCAAAGCATTTTGATTGTGCTGAATTTCTTAAAGCATGAAAATCTTTGGAATCAGTTGAAAGTCTCTGGAAAAGAAACGTTCCCTGGGCATGTTTTTATTATTATTATTATTATTATTATTATTGTTATTATTATCATCACGTGTTATTGTTCAGAAATTTTCAGTGAACTCAGTCTTAGGAGAGGTTACTGTGAGATAGAAGGAATATATACGGTAGATACAGATAATTGAAGCCTAGAAATCTGAGTTATTGTCCTAGCAGAACTAGGAATAGAACCTGAATTTCGGACTTCCAGTTATCCTCCCTGGAAAGCACAAATGTGATTTGCTTTAGAAATCAAGGACTTCTGGTAAGAGTTTTATAGCACTTTAAGATACAACAAAGCAAATAAACCTAATATTACTCTGACCTGTCAATGATTTCATAGAAATGCATTTCATTTTCCTTCTCTTTGCTCAAAGCTTTCAGGAGGTTGGTGAAAGTGCCTGAATTTTGCAACTCCTGCATTGTATCTGTAATCACATCACTGAAAAATTGTCTGTAAGGAGAAAAAAAAATGGGAGTTAATAAGATATATTTCCCTACATTCATAAAGGGCTACAGAAATAACACAAAACCCATAAGGAAATCATAACTAAGTTGGAATTATTTCTGGAATACCAGAGTAACTTCGTATTAGAAAATCCATGAAAGAATTCATCACATTAATAAAGGCAAAAGGAGAAAAACCATATGGTCATTGCAATGAGTGCAGAAAAGGCGTTTGGCGAAATTTAACACACATTTTTATTTAAAAATAAACAAAAACTCTTAGGAAACTAGAAATAAAAGAGAACCTCCTTACCCTAAAAAAGTTTACACACCAAGGACTGACAAATATTGAATGTAAAGTATGATAATATATATACATATAACATTTAAAAACATGTAAACTACCATTTAAATAACAAACATACATATCTAATAAAAGTGTCACAATTTGCAAAAGAATAATAAACACCAAATTCAAAGGAAGGAAGAGTGAGGGGACTAGAATCAGAGGCTTCAATTGTATCTAAAGCATTTTATTTTTAAAAAAAATAGAAGCTCTAAAGCACTCATGATAAAATATTAAGATTTGGTGGTTACATAGATAAGTATTCATTATTTTATTCTGTATATTTTTCCCCACATAAGAGCTACCACAGGTCAGAAACCCGGGTGTCGAGCGGTGGACTGGGAGAAACAAAGAAGCTGCCTCTTGCAGTCGGAAGCGGCAAGTTCCCTGAACGGCCCTGCCTGAGAGAGCTGTGAGCTCCACGCGGCCGGTGGCAGTGCCCAATCATCAGGGCAGAAGGCAGAGAAACAGGGACGGCAGAGAAACGGGGACGGCAGAGGAACAACAGTTGATTTTTATTGGCTGCGGTTGCAAAACTGAGGCTGAGCCACAGCCTACAACTTCCAAACCAGAGGGGCCCTCCTCCCATACCCTCGGAGACAGAACGCCACGGAGCCCCAAGGGAATCTGAGCAAATGCTACTGAAACTGTCAGTAACACTGACAGGAACTGGGATTGAGTGTAGTGAGCATGATTAAACATCTATAAGGAAAAAAAAATAAAAACATTATTAAGACTTTATATAAAGCAGAGATCCAAGAAGCTTAGACGCCACCTACTGGAAATGAAAAGAAAAACATCTTATTTGCAACAGGCCAGAGACCATGACATAATAAATCTTTCCGGAAAAAATAAATTTAACAGGCTTTTTTTGTCAGCAAGTCGGCTGACAACAAAAAACTGAATAATGAGACAGTGGAAATTCAGATTGGCTTTAAAAAACACCAGGCACTTGACTGAAGCCTTATTTCTAATCCCTGCACTAAAGTTGCAAAGTTGTAATTCTCATTTTTAAAAATTGGAAACGAAGGCTCAACAACTTGCCTAAGATCATAAAAGCATTGTACTTTCAATTGTACCACACTTCCTCTAGGCAGTCTTTAGCTAATCCTATCAGCAGTCACTTCAGATATAATGATCAATCTGTGAGAAGAGAGCAGCCAGCCATCTTTGCACTTATTCTTCAACCATCTAGAAATATAGTATCACATTTCCAAATATGCTCTCCTTCCTTACCTATCCATCTGAATTTTCTTCATTGTCTCCGGAGTCATTATAGTCTGCATTGTAGGTTTTTTGAAGATATGATCTTGCATTTTATTAAACTCATTGGCAAATTGGCCTTCTTGTCTGATTTCTGGCAGTTTGGAGTCTTCTCTGGGTAACAATGTACTAGATATTTTCGAGGATCTTGAGACCTCTGCGAGTCTGTCCAAGCTTTTTTCTTCTAAATTTATTGCTTTTGTTTTCTTCTAAAAACAGAAAATGTTTTATGTAAGACAGATTTTAAAAGAGTAAAGAAATAATGCTATACGAGGGCCTCTGCATACATTGTTCAATCTCACATTCTCCCATTCTATACAAGAAGATTACTCTTTTCTTCAGCCACACCAAGCAACATGTCCTGCTGTCTTGTATCTTCCTGCCTTTAGGTAACTTTCCTTCTGTCATTCCCCAACTTACCACCAGGTAAACTTTAAGGCTATGACCTAAAGTAAAAGTTCTTTTTGAAAATACCTCCTTTAGCAGATACCATACTGTAATTATTTGTATAAATATCTCCATTAAAGAGCTTGGTTTACCTCAAATTCTTTTTGGGACAAGATTGGATATTAAATAAATGTGGCCATCTTTATAATTCCATTACCTAGCACAATGCCTAGAGCATAATAGCTATTCAAAGGTTCATTGAACACATGAGTTTGAAATATAAAGAATGAAAGGAGAATAATACCAGAGAGCAGAAGTTGATAGCATATGTAGTGGTGTGGTATAGATTTCAAAGGTCATGTGGGGAAAAGTCAAAATAATTTATTTTTCAGACACAAAATTGAATACTAAGGGGTAAGCATTACCATAGGAATGGCATATTTTTTAATTGATGATTTCCATTTAATCTGTGGATGAAATCTTGAGCTATTGAAAAGCCATATCACATAGTATATGTGATGTATATGCGCACTGAAACAAGACTTCCTTGTTTGAATCCCAGCTTTATCTCTTACTAAACTGTACTGACTTAAGGCAACTATTTAACATCCTTATGCCTCCATTTTCCCATTGGTAAAACAGGTATATTAATAGTACCTGTCCTCATAGAGTTATTACAAAGATAAAATAAATTAGTATACATAAAGCATTTAGAATAGTACACAAAATTATATGTAAATTCTGCATTTGTCATGATTACTTAAATTCTTGGGCTGATCCTATGCAAAGAAGAAAAGGTTTATCTCCATATTAATACATAAAGCCTAAACCTTCCTTAGCGAAACTTCAATTAGTCCAGAAATGTTAAAATACTATCCTTGAAAAGTTAATAAACACAGACGCGACAGCATTTTCTTTATATAACAATAAGCAAAGATTCAGATCTGAGAAAAACATTTGTAGGCAAGTATGAAACAAAATGCTGACTTAAATAAGAATTAAATTTTAAAATATTCCTTTAAATTAAAACTGATATAATTGACTACTTATCTGGGCATAAGGAAAACTTTAAATATATAGATGGTTATTATTTTAGATTTTTTCTAGGAAAGAAAGGGGAAAATGTAAGGCCTAGGAAGCTAAGTTTTTTTGAGTACCCTAACCATTTTTCCTCTACATTTATGCTTAAGCATCTGGAAAAGAAAGCAAATGTGTCAAATTGATTTACTGATTACTAGAAATAAATATGAATTTTAAATAGAGAATGTAAAGGAACTAGCTAAATGTTCTAGTCCAGCCACTAAAAAAAGACTTTTATATAGCATGCACTATGTGCAAGATAGGGAGGGTATTAGACCCTAAGGGCAAAGATAAGAAAGACAGTATTCCCTGCAAGGGTGCTCTTTCCAAACTTTGGTCCAATTACTCCCAATTCTGATAGAGCCTAGTACATTAGTATAGTTTCATCATTCCGTTCCATGATTCTAATAAAAATCTATTTGAAGATGTCTTTAGCTATAAAAATGGTTGTAAAAACGGGATAATGCTAACTTTTCATCCCAAGGTTGTTATAAGGCTAAGCAATGTGAAGCCTTTGGAGAGAAAAACAATCCACATATATACTAAGGTTTTTAAATGTATAACCTATGCCCTATAGAGCAATGGCATTGTAAAATTCATGAGTTAGAACAATTATAGTACTATGAAGTAAAAAACAAAAAATTATTTTAAGATATTCACAATTTTTAAAAATTATGGAATTAAAGTATTGAGAAAGGGGATTTTAAGTTGCTATTAGTCAAGATACGAGTGCAAACCTTTATTATTTATATGTTTATAAAGTCATAAGCAGAACCTCTTTTAAGTCAGAAAATTTTGTGGGTGAAGATCACTATCATTAACCAGAATAAAAAAGCTCAAGTTTTTTTATTGGAATAGTAACTACTGCTGAATGCTATTTATAAATTTGGGTTTTTCATTCTTTCTTGAGTTTCTATGATGGCAAATTACCCTTTTTTCAGCCTGACAGTAAGTATAATTGATAAATATGATAATAAGATTTCACCTTGTTAACTGAATATCTTTTTATTTTTGATTCAACTGAAGGAGACAATAGGAAAGAAACACTAGTCTCTTCTGTACTATTGTTAACTGGCTTAATTTATGAATTAAACTCTTATTTTAAATCCATTGAAAGGTTTAGTTTTTGGATTTCCAATCTCTTTGCCTTTCATAAATTTATAAGGAAATTAACTTGTTATGAAATTCCTATAATATTCATTAAGGTCATTTAAAAACTACCCCAAAACTCATAAACGTTAGCATTAGAAGGGACCACATGGATCATTTAGTTAAAACTCCATCACACTTTGCAAATGAGAAAATTGCTCAGCACACAACTAATCCACTAAGGTCTCCTGAATCCAAATCCATTATTCTAGTAAAATCTTGTATAAACTTTTAACTTTAATAAAAGGTTTACAAATCTAGATTATACATATAATAATTAATGATGTTTTTAATTGTAAGGGGCAATTAAAGGGAATTTTAATTATCTAGTCATAATAAATATGAACTTTCCTGCTAAACATAGAAAGCAATTTACCCTCATTTATGTAGCAATTTTCATTGTCGTAAAATCAGAAATAATATATTCTGTACGAAGTATATAATTTACCTAAACTTAAATGTCTTTATACTAAAAATTTTTATTTTATACCTATGACCTAGTTATTAAGAGCTTAAAAATTTATAAAGCTTTTGCTCCCTATCAAGTTGAGTTGATAACTCAGTAAGTGCTTTGCGGAGGAGTCCATAACATCACTGAAAACGTAATAGCTGACACAATGATGTGACTGGAAATTCAGAAAGGCAGATTGAAACAGTAATGACAACGAAGTCATTTTAGATTAAAGCAATGTTGAGAAGGTCCAGTTGAATTTCCTCCACCTTATGTTCAGCTAGCTTTTAGCGGCTGAGAGATATTAGATGAGACAACTCAGTAATTTGTCTGATTTATACTGATTTAACTATAGCATACTGGAAGAAAAAGACATTTTGACTGGTAATCCACCTTGAGCTATGGCTATATCACTTCATCAATTGAGAGTCTATATCTTAGGTAATTATTATGGATCTTTGAGATAAAGGTGCTATTTCCCATGGTAAATTTTAATGGCATAGGTACTGTAAATGATGGAGAAATGAGAAAAAAAGTTAAGTAATGGCGAGTCTATATACCATGCTGTTGCTTCGTTTTATTTCATACTGAACTGGCATGATATAGTTTAGAATAGAGAGCTGGTCTATGGTATCCTCCAGAACTGCGGAGATCCTCAGCACATCTAGAATGGAAAGTGATGCTATGATTTCCGGGGTGATTTCTAGGTCTGTTTTTCCAGCTGTTTCTTCTTCTTCCACAAGATTAGGTGGTTTGCCTGTCACTAATACTGTCACTTCTGAGTGCCAAGCTTTTGGAGGATCTGAGGCTTCCAGTTGGCCTCTAAAGAGAAAATAAAGAAAAAATGTCAGCCACCAAATGTTTAAAAATTACTTAAACTCAAAAGCACAGGCAGCATGTAGATTTGCTCCTATGAAGTTCACATTGTCATGTAACACAATCAAGGTAAAGAACGAAAGTAGAAGCTTGCAAATGGTTCTGCTAAATACCTCCCAGTGACATTTTGACCAACCAAAGGCAAGCAACTTACTGTTTAATAAAGGTATATAACCCATACAATTTTGCTATGCTTAACCAATTTGAATTTGAGCAAAATTAACTTTTCTAGTAACATCTTTAGATGCTAACCAAAAGTGTCTCACGATAAGTGAAAAATAGAATGGGGTAGCCAGTCTTCAAGGTGACCCATATGATTCTCACCTTCATGCCCTATCATAGTCTCCCCTACATTGAACAAGACTGACTAATCCATGTAACTAAAAGGATATTGTTGGTTCAAGGCTAGGTAATAAATGGCATTGCAAGTTCTCCCTTACTCTCTCATGTCTCTCACTCCATGGGAAGCCAGCTGCCTTGTCATGAGGCCAGCTCTGGTCAACTTCAACCTTATGAGAGACCCCAAGCCATGACCATACAGAAACTGTGTAAAATAATAAATGTTTATATTTTAAGTTGCTAAGTTTTGGGATAATTTATTACACAGAAATAGATAAATAATACACAGAAATTTAATAAAAGGGGTAGTTTAAATACACACACAAATTTTTAATAAGTTAAAAATTTGAACATACTCTTCCATTCTTCTTGAGGTACTATTGTTAACTTCCATGGTACATTTATAATCTCACAAAAATGCAGTCACCTAAAATGGGAAGAAAACTTTGAGATTAGCTTAAGGGAGTGTTGAATGACATCGAAATTATTTCTATGTCTTTTCAATCAAAGAAAATTAAAGAATTACAAGAACTGTAACTTACTCCTTCTTTTTTGCTTAATAGAGAAGTCCTAGAGCTGGAAGCATCATCATGTGGTGCGGGTCTATAATGCCACCAGCTTAATTACTGGCAGAAAAATGCCATGTATGGGTCTTTTCTTAAGGTAAATTAATATCCAACATTGTTTTCACATTTTTATTGCACTCTCATTTTTAATTGGTAATCTCTATATAATAGATTTACTTTTCTGTTATTCTTAGTAAAATATTTAATTAGATCACTCCATTTCCCTAATCTGTCAGATAATAGAATTTATTCTACCTGTACTTAGAACACTTGATATTACACTTAGAAAAATTGCATTTATCCAGAAAATCAATTTAATGCTGCTGTCAAGATGTTCTCTCTCCTCAGTAAACCCAAGTCCTTTCTGCTTAAAAGAGCTTTAAATTCTCTATGGAGAATTTTGCTGTATACTGATTGAATAGTGAATGGTAAGTTTCCAGTGTGATTTTGTTCACCATACAGTGATCCTGAGAAGGGTGATACAAATATGTCTCACAACAAAAATCTCATATGCAAAAATTCAAACATATAAAACAGAATCTTTATGTAAACTGAAAAAAAAAACATACTTCAAACTAGCCAAATTTTCTGGTACAAGGTCAGTCTTAGGAGGAAGTGGCATGGTGTTAAGAAGATTTTGTTCTTTTGTTGTGTTGTTTATTTTTTCATCTTTTGGCTTAGGGCATAGGTCAATGTGCTTCCCATAGGGAAGAAAGGGCTTATGTAGTGTCCAGCGCTTTTGTGCTGTTCTCGTTTCTCATTCCTCAATGCTAGAAACCTGCTTCCTTCTTCATTTCTACATCAGCATTCCCCAATATAAACCATCACCAAGTCCTGTGGGTTTTACCTTATATTTCTATAACCCCTTAACATCATGCTGGACCTAGCTGTTGCTTCTTGCTTGAAATACTCTAATGGCCTCCGAAATAAAAGTGATCATTTTTAAATGAAAGACTGATCTTTTAAAATGGAAAATCTGATCACGTCTCTCCTTAGAACCTTTCGATGGTTTCCTATTGCCTTAGGATTCTTAACTTTGCCCATAAGACATGCATGATCTGGACCCCTCTGTTCCTCTCCAGATCCCTCTGGCACTGCCTTTTTCTTGCTCTCATGGAGTCTTCTAGTTCTTCAATATAAAAGAAAACAAAATGGAGTTGGTTGTCAAGAGAGCAATCTAAAAGGGAGCTGGGAGGCCTCTGGGAAGCTGAGCTAATTTACGTGAAAATGAAGTTTTGAGCTAGGCTAAAGCAAACAGCTCCATCCTGATACAGTTCCTGGAACTAGCTCGGCATCACTGAACCTCTCTGAAAAGAAAATAAAAATTTCACCCGGCAAAAGACATAAGCAATTAATCATGTATAGTATAGTGTTAAGTCTGCTTGCTAGCACCAATCAAGGCTCTTTCAGAGCAACTTATGTAATCAATCCCCTTTGAAGCTCCCTTTTTCTGTCTTTACAAACACTGTCCCCTTCTCTCCCCTTCAAAACACAGTTGGGGTTTCTACCCAAATTTGTCTCTTGGACTGCAATTCCTAAAAAAGACCTCCAAATAGTTTTTGTTTGCCTTGCGGTTCTTGGTCAAAATTGACATATGGAATCATGCTCCCTTCCAATTTAGGGTCTTTGCATATGCTATTCTTTCAATTTGAACTCTTCCCCTCACTTCCTTACCTTGTAAAGTCCTACTGATCCATCAGGTTGCAGCTTAAATCAGTGGCATTTTGCTAGGTATCTGCCATTTGCCCCTCTAGATCCAATCTCCACCAATTTCTTTGCCCTGAGAGACTGATCCATATGGAGTGCATTAATAGGAGATTCCAAAAGAGAGCTAAAATGTAGGATTGTGAGGTTAGGTATTTATTCCCCCAGCTCCCTTCCTGCCATATCACCACTGATTGGCTATGTTTCTCTCTTAAAGGTCATGAGTTCTGTCAGGCAATTCTCTCCATAGTGCTCTTTCTTAGGGGCTCAGGTACCTTTTTCCCCATGTTACTGGGGACTGCATATAGTTTCACTCTTGCCTATACCTTTGTAAGCAGACTCCTTATTAAATTCTCAACTCTGCCAACTGTATCTTTCCAGGGAAAAACTGACTGAAACAATTACCTACTATGACATGCATATATTTTTATATATAGTGTGTATGTGTGTGTGTGTGTATGCAAATAACTAATATACAATATATAATATGTATATACAAATAACTAAAACAAAGTTTTCATAAAATAGCTCTTCCCGTAAGCAGTCTGAGCTGACCTCTGAAAATGGTTCACTATTCACTTGACCCAGAAACCCCACAAAATCATGCAAATCAAGAGGTTCAAATCTTCGTGTTCACTTTAAGAACACTTATGAAATTGCCCAGGCCTTCGAGGGTATGCATATCTGAAAAGCCACCAAGTGTTTGAAGGCTGTCACTTTACAGAAGCAATGTGTGCCATTCTGTCAATACAATGGTAGAGTTGGTAGGTGTGCCCAGGCCAAACAGAGGGGCTGGATGTAGTGTTGGTGGCACAAAAAGAGTGAATTTTTGCTGCACATGCAAAAATGCAGAGAATAAAGCTAAACTTAAAGGTTTAAATGTAGATTCTCTGGTCATTGAGCCTATTCAGGTGAATGAAGCTCCCAAGATGTGGCACAGACCTTACAGAACTTATGGGCTCTCCCTGTCAAATTGAGATGATCCTCATTAAAAAAGAGCAGATTATTCCTAAACCAGAAGAGGAGATTGCACAGAAGAAAAAGATATTCCAGAAGAAATTGATGAAACAAAAACTTATAGCCTAGGACTAAATATAAATAAAATAAATGCTAATAAAAGTTAAAAAGTTTTATTTAACAATTTACCTGTAACACATGTGATACACTCTGATATTTTCGATTCTATCATATTTTGCTTTAAAAAGTATTATAATCATGATCTACTAATGGGTCATCACCTGCAGTTAGAAAATGCTTTAAATGACATTTCTGCAAGTGACACTTACTCTGACTCATCAGGCTGGATCAGGATTCTTCTGTTCAAGCGGTCATTGCACAATTACTTTCCTATAGAGCTCTCTTCACAATTTGTAATGTTTATGTAAGTTTCCCCCACTAGGCAAGTTCCTTGAGATCAGGAACCATGACAATGATGCTCACTACTGTATCTTAAGTTTCAGACACCATGCTCAATAAGTATTTGTAGAATGAATGAACAAAGAAATAAAACTCACAATGGGTTATTCCTCCCAGGAGTAGTTATATTTGGATTTCTAGTACATTTAATAGTGGGATAGCTGGTACATTTTCTAATAGTGACATTTCTAGTATATTTGTGGAACAAAGAAATTTGGATGGGGAGAGTAGGCTATAAACGTATATAAACTATCATGGTGTATTTATGAGATGATCTGATTTTAAATATGATTTATATACATCTATTTCCTAAAACTTTGGAGTCATCCTTTTCTTTCTCATTCTTCATCCATCAGCAAATCCTGTCAGCGTTACACTTAAAATATATTCAGAATTCCAGTACTCATTATCTCTGTCTACATGCCATAATAGCTCATCAGAATCATTACAATGATCT
>NW_011889461.1:407120-413717 GCF_000151845.1 Pteropus vampyrus
AAAAAATCAAATGTTTGCTATAGATAATTTTTGGGTGGGGGGGGTCATTACAAGTCAAATTATACTGGTCGTTTATTGAAGTTAAACAAGATCTTGTAACAGTTTATGGTTAATATGTATTTGTGTGTCTTAGGCTATGGTCCAAGGCCATTTTTGCTGGCTATAAGCGGGGTCTCCGGAACCAGAGGGAACACACTGCTCTTCTTAAAATTGAAGGCGTTTATGCTCGAGATGAGACTGAGTTTTATCTAGGCAAGAGATGTGCTTACGTGTACAAGGCAAAGAAGTAAGTTTATAATATGCTTTTTGAATTTTTATTTGAGATTTGTCTCCTATTCAAGGAGGAATAAAAGATGTTGGTAAAGTAATTGGAACTGTTACGACTTCTAACTTTGTGACTTTATAGAACTTGTTGGCAGGTTATAGGAGGATGTTAGTTTTGTGGGTGGTATTGGATTTAGATATTTTCTGCACTTATTATAGCTGTTAATTGTTTCAAGGAAGGAGTACTTTTTTTTTTTTTTTTTTTTAGGCGAGGCAACCTTTGGTTGACCTGACAGATTGCAAGGACCTTATCAACCTACAATTCCTTATTTTTTTATTTTTTTTTTTAATTTTTTACGCCTACAGCACCTGGTCTTCCTAGGTGGTCTCCTGTCCAAGTACTAACCAGGCCCGAACCTGCTTAGCTTCCGAGATCAGACAGGATAGGACTTGTTCAGGGTAGCATGGCTGTAGATTATAGAGTACTTTTAATGTACCTTAATTAATTCATTTTGTTGATGCCTTGAAATTATGTTTTATATACATGCTTAAAGGTATTACGTCTCTAGAGCATTGGTTCTTAATTCTGGGTTCTTAAACCCATAATGGGCAAATTAAAATTTCTGGGGACATGCTTTCATCTTTATCCTTTCCTTCTGCAACCAGCGTCCTTTAAAATTACAAGTCAGACAACAACTGATCCTCATCTCATTAGTGAAAGCCAAAGTCATTAAAGACTCCATGCAGTCAGGACTCTATTTCTACTTTTAAACCAGCTAGGATTCACCCCTTGGTATCTTCCGCATTTCTATAAGCCAGTGACACAGCCTGCTCAGGTTTTTAACAGGCTGTTCCCTTACATTCCAGTCCTTGTTCAAGTGTTACCTTCTCAATGAGGCCTTCTCTGGCTATTTAAAATTGTAGACACACAAGTATTCTCAAACTTCTTGTCCCCTTTTGCTTCCCCACCCCCCAATATTACAGCTGTTACCATCTGACATTCTATATATTTTGCTTATGTATAACTGAAGGCTATTTACTTTGTTGTCCTCTGAAAGGGATGTATATTTTGTAAGCTGCTCTATTTTATAAAATTGCCAAAAATGAAAATTTATAGAGGTGGCATATAGTAGATTTTCGAGTATTTGAATGAATGATGCCCTAGCCTTTTTTTTTTTTTTTTAATTTCTCAGGTGACTTAAGTGGTTAACTAGGGTTGAGAGCCACTAGTCTAGATGTCACTTGAAATTTATACTACACTATACTAGTTGCCTGGGTTCTCATGCTTCTTTTATTCTCTTTTAAAATCAGCAACACGGTGACTCCTGGTGGCAAACCAAACAAAACCAGGGTAATTTGGGGAAAGGTAACTCGTGCTCATGGAAACAGTGGCATGGTTCGTGCCAAATTCCGAAGCAACCTTCCTGCTAAAGCCATTGGACACAGAATCCGTGTAGTAAGTACAATTAGCAGTATGACACCCTTTTGAGTCAAACTAAGTTCAAGGCATTGGGCTTTGACCTCTTAAGAACTGTTGTGATTATAAAATGTCATCAGTAGATTATACTGTGGAATTAGTGGGTATTGTGTAAATGTATTACGGAACATCAGAAGGAAAGCAAAGGCAAAATGTTCGAATGAATTGTTCATAGATTTCAGATTTTGCTAAAGTGGCCAAGAGTGGGGTGTAAATTGTATTTAAATGAATAATTTTCTGACAAAGATATATTTTGGGCACTGTAGTACTTGCTAGAAAATAACAATTCATACACTGGCATAATTCTTAACTATTTTCCCGTCTTTTCGTTACAACAATCTTATTAGAATAGGTGTTATTAGCCTTATTTTGTAGAAGAAAACCGATGTTCATGGTTTTAGGTCCCAGGACTTTGGCCAATTTTCTACTCCAGACCCTGTGATTTTCTAAAATAGCTCTTGTTTTCTTTAGGATCCATTTTTAATAGACATGGCCACAGTCTTCGGGTCACGGGGTACTTTTGAGCCCTGCTGAGCAGTTGAGGTTTCTCATCAGAAGTTTTTCACTCATTAGAAGAAGCAAAATTAAGTGGACTTTCAGTGCTCTCAGATTGGTTCTTTCAAAGTATGTTCATTTAGCAACCGAGGGCTTGGTTCCCTCCTCACCTGGATGTGTCATCATTGGATGCCTTTCAGAGTTGAGTTAATGGGAGAGGGAGATTTATTTATATTGAGGTATTCAGTAACATTTGTAAATTTGTATGTAACATGCATCTAATGACATGTTTTTTTCCCCCCCCGCAGATGCTGTACCCGTCACGGATTTGAATTTAGTAAATAAAGTGGATTTGTTCTCTTGTATTTTTTTAAATGGCTTTAAAATCACTTTGCCCTAAATTCACTTGTGTGCTTAAATGGTGGTGGTTACCAGCATTTTGAGAGTACGCAAAGAAGTCAGAGGGCTATATGTAATGATTACAGAGATTTAGACAGTAGGATTGGATGTGAGTATCTTAAAGGGAGAGAGACAAATAAACCTTGGTTAAGGACAGTGGAAAGGAGTACCTTGGAAAGTTTATAATGATGGAGCTCTTAAACCTATCTTCTGATAGGCTTTTGGACAAATGAAGACACAGCATATGCTAGGAAGTACAGATATATACCATGACACTCTTATAGGTTTGCACATCAAAATGGATCTATAACTTCCCCTAACAGTTTATTTCAACTTTGGTGCTGCAGTTTATTATATGTTACATTCTTCATTTAGATTGAGAGTCAATGAAAGAAAATTATCACGATAGATTGGTTGGGAAATGTAACTTAAAATGGTAGTTGTGAGACATCTGAGATTATATTGATGGCATTTGGGCATTTGGCAGCTTGTTGAATGGGCAGGAATGACATAACCTTGAGATTTGTGACTAGACAAAGCATTCCAATATATAACACTTAGAAAAATGTGTAAGTCAAAAATGTCAATGACACAGAAAAAGGGATCTTGGCATATAGTAGCCTGGGCAATGTAGCTTTCCTTGGCTCCATGTTTTAATGTCTAAGTGTAGGATTGAGATATTTTAGCATAATACAAAGGAAATTAAGCAGAGCTGTGGAAATCTCAATGTGTAGGAAAAAAGTTTGACCAAGGCATCAGTTTGCGGTCTGTTGTATATTGATGCAGTAGCAGCTAGTCCTTTTATTAAATCTGGACATTCCATTGAAATAGGAAACTGGGAGTTTGCAAAATAGCCATTTTTACAATCTTTTATTTGGGTTCCTTAAGCAGATACTAAAACTATTAGCATGCTAAAAATGTATTGGAGTGTGAGGACCTTTGAAGGAGAGGATGTGGGAAAAGATTGGGATTACGTCTCTAGAGCATTGGTTCTTAATTCTGGGTTCTTAAACCCATAATGGGCAAATTAAAATTTCTGGGGACATGCTTTCATCTTTATCCTTTCCTTCTGCAACCAGCGTCCTTTAAAATTACAAGTCAGACAACAACTGATCCTCATCTCATTAGTGAAAGCCAAAGTCATTAAAGACTCCATGCATTCAGGACTCTATTTCTACTTTTAAACCAGCTAGGATTCACCCCTTGGTATCTTCCGCATTTCTATAAGCCAGTGACACAGCCTGCTCAGGTTTTTAACAGGCTGTTCCCTTACATTCCAGTCCTTGTTCAAGTGTTACCTTCTCAATGAGGCCTTCTCTGGCTATTTAAAATTGTAGACACACAAGTATTCTCAAACTTCTTGTCCCCTTTTGCTTCCCCACCCCCCAATATTACAGCTGTTACCATCTGACATTCTATATATTTTGCTTATGTATAACTGAAGGCTATTTACTTTGTTGTCCTCTGAAAGGGATGTATATTTTGTAAGCTGCTCTATTTTATAAAATTGCCAAAAATGAAAATTTATAGAGGTGGCATATAGTAGATTTTCGAGTATTTGAATGAATGATGCCCTAGCCTTTTTTTTTTTTTTTTAATTTCTCAGGTGACTTAAGTGGTTAACTAGGGTTGAGAGCCACTAGTCTAGATGTCACTTGAAATTTATACTACACTATACTAGTTGCCTGGGTTCTCATGCTTCTTTTATTCTCTTTTAAAATCAGCAACACGGTGACTCCTGGTGGCAAACCAAACAAAACCAGGGTAATTTGGGGAAAGGTAACTCGTGCTCATGGAAACAGTGGCATGGTTCGTGCCAAATTCCGAAGCAACCTTCCTGCTAAAGCCATTGGACACAGAATCCGTGTAGTAAGTACAATTAGCAGTATGACACCCTTTTGAGTCAAACTAAGTTCAAGGCATTGGGCTTTGACCTCTTAAGAACTGTTGTGATTATAAAATGTCATCAGTAGATTATACTGTGGAATTAGTGGGTATTGTGTAAATGTATTACGGAACATCAGAAGGAAAGCAAAGGCAAAATGTTCGAATGAATTGTTCATAGATTTCAGATTTTGCTAAAGTGGCCAAGAGTGGGGTGTAAATTGTATTTAAATGAATAATTTTCTGACAAAGATATATTTTGGGCACTGTAGTACTTGCTAGAAAATAACAATTCATACACTGGCATAATTCTTAACTATTTTCCCGTCTTTTCGTTACAACAATCTTATTAGAATAGGTGTTATTAGCCTTATTTTGTAGAAGAAAACCGATGTTCATGGTTTTAGGTCCCAGGACTTTGGCCAATTTTCTACTCCAGACCCTGTGATTTTCTAAAATAGCTCTTGTTTTCTTTAGGATCCATTTTTAATAGACATGGCCACAGTCTTCGGGTCACGGGGTACTTTTGAGCCCTGCTGAGCAGTTGAGGTTTCTCATCAGAAGTTTTTCACTCATTAGAAGAAGCAAAATTAAGTGGACTTTCAGTGCTCTCAGATTGGTTCTTTCAAAGTATGTTCATTTAGCAACCGAGGGCTTGGTTCCCTCCTCACCTGGATGTGTCATCATTGGATGCCTTTCAGAGTTGAGTTAATGGGAGAGGGAGATTTATTTATATTGAGGTATTCAGTAACATTTGTAAATTTGTATGTAACATGCATCTAATGACATGTTTTTTTCCCCCCCCGCAGATGCTGTACCCGTCACGGATTTGAATTTAGTAAATAAAGTGGATTTGTTCTCTTGTATTTTTTTAAATGGCTTTAAAATCACTTTGCCCTAAATTCACTTGTGTGCTTAAATGGTGGTGGTTACCAGCATTTTGAGAGTACGCAAAGAAGTCAGAGGGCTATATGTAATGATTACAGAGATTTAGACAGTAGGATAGGATGTGAGTATCTTAAAGGGAGAGAGACAAATAAACCTTGGTTAAGGACAGTGGAAAGGAGTACCTTGGAAAGTTTATAATGATGGAGCTCTTAAACCTATCTTCTGATAGGCTTTTGGACAAATGAAGACACAGCATATGCTAGGAAGTACAGATATATACCATGACACTCTTATAGGTTTGCACATCAAAATGGATCTATAACTTCCCCTAACAGTTTATTTCAACTTTGGTGCTGCAGTTTATTATATGTTACATTCTTCATTTAGATTGAGAGTCAATGAAAGAAAATTATCACGATAGATTGGTTGGGAAATGTAACTTAAAATGGTAGTTGTGAGACATCTGAGATTATATTGATGGCATTTGGGCATTTGGCAGCTTGTTGAATGGGCAGGAATGACATAACCTTGAGATTTGTGACTAGACAAAGCATTCCAATATATAACACTTGGAAAAATGTGTAAGTCAAAAATGTCAATGACACAGAAAAAGGGATCTTGGCATATAGTAGCCTGGGCAATGTAGCTTTCCTTGGCTCCATGTTTTAATGTCTAAGTGTAGGATTGAGATATTTTAGCATAATACAAAGGAAATTAAGCAGAGCTGTGGAAATCTCAATGTGTAGGAAAAAAGTTTGACCAAGGCATCAGTTTGCGGTCTGTTGTATATTGATGCAGTAGCAGCTAGTCCTTTTATTAAATCTGGACATTCCATTGAAATAGGAAACTGGGAGTTTGCAAAATAGCCATTTTTACAATCTTTTATTTGGGTTCCTTAAGCAGATACTAAGAAACTATTAGCATGCTAAAAATGTATTGGAGTGTGAGGACCTTTGAAGGAGAGGATGTGGGAAAAGATTGGGTACTGCTAGCACATGGCAGTTCTACGATTTGTGTAGACCAGTGGTGGTCCTCAAGCCAAAGTTGCACTTGGAAGAGTCCCATGTTTCACAGACATAGGCTTGTTTTTGTATGCCAGGATCCTGGCTACTAGCAGCCTTTGGAACATGTGGCCTCAAGGCAAACAAGGTGGATGGTGAAGAGAAGCAGCTTGAGGGCCATTAGTCAGT
>NW_011889461.1:413767-416319 GCF_000151845.1 Pteropus vampyrus
CTGTCAGGCAATTCTCTCCATAGTGCTCTTTCTTAGGGGCTCAGGTACCTTTTTCCCCATGTTACTGGGGACTGCATATAGTTTCACTCTTGCCTATACCTTTGTAAGCAGACTCCTTATTAAATTCTCAACTCTGCCAACTGTATCTTTCCAGGGAAAAACTGACTGAAACAATTACCTACTATGACATGCATATATTTTTATATATAGTGTGTATGTGTGTGTGTGTGTATGCAAATAACTAATATACAATATATAATATGTATATACAAATAACTAAAACAAAGTTTTCATAAAATAGCTCTTCCTGTAAGCAGTCTGAGGTGACCTCTGAAAATGGTTCACTATTCACTTGACCCAGAAACCCCACAAAATCATGCAAATCAAGAGGTTCAAATCTTCGTGTTCACTTTAAGAACACTTATGAAATTGCCCAGGCCTTCGAGGGTATGCATATCTGAAAAGCCACCAAGTGTTTGAAGGCTGTCACTTTACAGAAGCAATGTGTGCCATTCTGTCAATACAATGGTAGAGTTGGTAGGTGTGCCCAGGCCAAACAGAGGGGCTGGATGTAGTGTTGGTGGCACAAAAAGAGTGAATTTTTGCTGCACATGCAAAAATGCAGAGAATAAAGCTAAACTTAAAGGTTTAAATGTAGATTCTCTGGTCATTGAGCCTATTCAGGTGAATGAAGCTCCCAAGATGTGGCACAGACCTTACAGAACTTATGGGCTCTCCCTGTCAAATTGAGATGATCCTCATTAAAAAAGAGCAGATTATTCCTAAACCAGAAGAGGAGATTGCACAGAAGAAAAAGATATTCCAGAAGAAATTGATGAAACAAAAACTTATAGCCTAGGACTAAATATAAATAAAATAAATGCTAATAAAAGTTAAAAAGTTTTATTTAACAATTTACCTGTAACACATGTGATACACTCTGATATTTTCGATTCTATCATATTTTGCTTTAAAAAGTATTATAATCATGATCTACTAATGGGTCATCACCTGCAGTTAGAAAATGCTTTAAATGACATTTCTGCAAGTGACACTTACTCTGACTCATCAGGCTGGATCAGGATTCTTCTGTTCAAGCGGTCATTGCACAATTACTTTCCTATAGAGCTCTCTTCACAATTTGTAATGTTTATGTAAGTTTCCCCCACTAGGCAAGTTCCTTGAGATCAGGAACCATGACAATGATGCTCACTACTGTATCTTAAGTTTCAGACACCATGCTCAATAAGTATTTGTAGAATGAATGAACAAAGAAATAAAACTCACAATGGGTTATTCCTCCCAGGAGTAGTTATATTTGGATTTCTAGTACATTTAATAGTGGGATAGCTGGTACATTTTCTAATAGTGACATTTCTAGTATATTTGTGGAACAAAGAAATTTGGATGGGGAGAGTAGGCTATAAACGTATATAAACTATCATGGTGTATTTATGAGATGATCTGATTTTAAATATGATTTATATACATCTATTTCCTAAAACTTTGGAGTCATCCTTTTCTTTCTCATTCTTCATCCATCAGCAAATCCTGTCAGCGTTACACTTAAAATATATTCAGAATTCCAGTACTCATTATCTCTGTCTACATGCCATAATAGCTCATCAGAATCATTACAATGATCTCCCTATTGGTCCCCTTGTTTCCCTTCAGTCTCAACACTGTGACCCTGTCAAAACGGAAGTCAGATTGAGTAACTCCTATGTATACAACTCTCAAATGGCGTCCCATCTCAGAGTAAAAGCCTCCTTTACACTCCTCCCTGCTTAATTTTTCTCATATCAGTTTCTAATATGCCATATATTTTACCTGCTTATTGTCTTACTCCTAGGATGTAAACTCTATGGGGGCAGAGATTTCTGTTGTTTTGTTTACTGCAGTGTCTTCTGAGCCAAGAACAAAGCCTGGTATATGGAAGTCATTCAATAAACTATTTGTTGAATAAATGAATGAATCCATAAGGTAACCCAAATAAATATGCAATAATTAGGGAATGTAAATCTCTAATGTCTATTAACCTATTTCATGCTAGCCTTCAAGTAAACTGAAGACCTATTTCATGTGGATACGGCGGTGGGCACCCAGACGGTTTGCCTAGTACTCTTTAAAACGGAATAAAACCTTTTCAGGGCAGTTCTCTTTACTCTCGGCATCAAAACAAAGGATGGAGTTAAGAACTTTAGTCATTTCTACAAAGTGATAAAGGACAGAAGCGGAAAGGTGAAAGGGTAGGGGAAGGTAAAGACAAGTAAGAGTTAGTCCTGCCTTTGTGCTCCCAGCCTTTCTCGTCCAGGCTAGGATCCGAGTCACCGTTCGTCCCTACTCCTGTGTGGTAAGAGGGGAAGATACCTATGCTGGCAAGTCAAATCTGGGTTATCCGAAGCGGGGGATGTCCTCCAGTCTCGCTTTTCACTTTTTCCACCTTCAGCACCCGAATTCGCAGGAACCAAGCTAAGGTGTTTCTATGGCAACGCGCAGCTTTGGTGGACCTTTGCGTCTCCTCTTTTAGCTGGCTACCACTTTGCCTTTTT
>NW_011889461.1:425089-448566 GCF_000151845.1 Pteropus vampyrus
AGGTAGGGTTTGCAGTCTTAACAGATTTTTAAGCACTGAAACAGACTACATAAACACTAAAACCAAGTGGGGAGGAGTTTTCATGTTCCCAGCTTTGGTTGCTGGGCAGGTAATTGTGCATTTGCAAAGCTGGGGAACCATGAGGTGTTTTGTGGGGAGGGGTGTTGATGAGTTTAAGGAACTCCGCTGTGAACATGTCCAGGAAGGCAGATGGATATTCGGGTCTGGATTAGTTATGTAAAGGAGAGAAAAATCTCAATGCCGTTCAGCTTTAGAAGAGTTGAGTGAATGTGTCTTCATTGTGAGTGAATAGATGATAGAGCAATGGTGAGTAAACAAATGGGCTTTGGAGCAAAGCAGGGAAGAAAGCTGAGAATCCTTAGGATAATGGGTAAATGCAGTAATAAAGGAGACTTGCATGCAAATTAATCCTTTTCAGCTGATGTAATGCAGCTCTTGTAAATGAAAGGCTACATAATGCTTTGTTGCTGCCCTAAGAGGTTTGCTCACTACAAAAGTAGACCTTAAGCCAAAGTTAGAATTGGATGAGTCCCATGTTTCATGGAAACAAACTGAATGGCTAACAGCTTGCCTGCTAGACCACTGAAACAGCATACTACTGTTAGAACTAGGAACTTAAAGATGACTGGTCACAGTCTATAATTTCTTTGTGGTCTTGTGGAAAGAGCACATGTTCTGAAAGAGAAAATTTAGTTTGGAATCCCAACTTCCACCAGTTGTGGGATGATGGACACATTGTCTTATGAGTCTACTTACAAAATGTCCCACCCCTGTGTATTTGAGTACATGATCTTTGCCAATGAAATATAAATTCTTGGGGATTTTCTATTTTTTTCCTACTCCTACGGTTCCTATATAGTACTTGGAATATCCAATTCCTGTTGAATGACTTCCAGCTAAGTGCTTCCAGTTCCTAGTTTTAATTCTTTGTTTCTTGGGCCACGGAGATTTGTCCCTATTTCCAATTTTTTTTGGTAGTTCCTCACTGCTCAGTTTTGAAGGTAGAGTTTCCTTAATGGCAAGGATACATGTAATCTGAGTTAATACAGTTGCTATTCTTGGTTTTTAAATAAGGGATGGGGTTAAATAGTAAAGGACCCACCGTTGATTTTATAGGAAATAACTTTAAGAATGGACCTAAAACTAGTGACTGAAGAAAAAATGAAAATTCCATTCACCTTATTTACAGAAGGCTGTACCATAAAAAGTTCGGCAGCTGTTTAAGCTACTTGTCACCTATTGGGTGAATGTCTTTTCTGTGACTAACTGAATTGAGTGAAAAACTGCCTCTAAAACACCCACATACCACAACCCCGTTACAGTCAACAGCTCAACTCACCAGGGCCGCCTGCCAATCAGAATTTATTGGCTGGCTTTGAGCAATTAGGCGCGATGTACGTCTCATGTTCCGCGGTGAAGTTCTTGCAGGTGACGCTATCCAATGGAAAAACATCTTTTCGCTGTCTGGCCCTTCCACCCTACTTGAGAGGCAATGGGCGGGACTGGCGCCGGGCGCGGAGGCGTCACGTACTCCATGGTAACGACGCTCGGCATAAAGATGGCGCCTGAGTGGGGTGGAGGAACGGGTTCCTCGGGTTTAGGCCCGCGCCCAAGCCGGTGGCACTGGAGCTGTTCTTTATGGGTTCGAGGCGTTTTACTCCTGTTGAGCGGTTTCCGGGCAAGCGCTACATCTATTCCTGTCTCCTTGGGCAGTTCTCCTCCCTGCCGGCACCACGTCCCCTCTGACACTGAGGTAGGGCGGCGAAAGGGCGAGAGCGGGCCCTGTGAGGGTAAAGTAATACGGAAAGCAATAGCATAGAGAATAGTGATTGGAACAAAGTGTACCGGAGGAGAAAGCGAAATTGGGCCAGTGAATGAACGCTTAGAGGGCTGGGACCTGCTATCATCTCCGTTCCTGCACCCAGCAAAGTGGCTGAGTTAGGCACTCATAACTATCATCACTTTCGTGTGCGGAGGGTTGTGCGTAGCAGGTAGCCCTAGAGTAGTGGTTTTCAAATTTGAGAATGCATCCGAATCACCTGAAGGACTTATTAAAACACAGATTGCTGCCCCACTCCCACACTTTCTCACTCTTTAGGTCTGGGATGGGTCCCCAGAATTTGCAGTTCAAGTTCCCAGAACGTTGGTGATACTACTTGTCCAAGGACCACACTTTAGTAACCACTGATCTAAAGATTTGGAACGGAATGATAGAACCAAAGGCGTTAGAGGGATGTTGGTTCTGTGGACACAAGATTCAGTTTTCAAGTTACCTCATCACATTGCTTGATTTACGCTATTCTTCTCCCCGAAAGTGTCTACCTCCTTCCCACTCCATTTTTCTCCCTGTGTAAATTTTTTCCGTCTCAGTTTAAGTTTCTTAACCTTAGGACAGCCAGCTGAAACCATCCCAGCAAAATGTTCTTTCCATTTCATAGTACGATTTATCTGTACTCTCTTCTGGCACTTAACCAACTACCGGTATGTGATGCAGGATTAGTTTTCAGGCATGTCTTGTCATTGTAGTTAAATTGTAAGGTTCCTTAGGATAAAGTTGGTGGCTTATACTTTGATTCTTCCACAATACTTAGCTCAGAGGGCCCACAACAATCACTATTTGAGGAAAGGAGACACTGTATCTGGGACAGGGCTGCATGTTGTGATTGGTTTTACAATTTATCTCCTTTATCAAGAGATATTAGCCTAGAAATTTTCAGTTCAGCCCAGAAATCTAAGACCACACATTTTTGTGGTAATTTCCAAAAATTTCTATGCATACTTACTGTTCATAACCCTATGTGCCAGTTTGGTATTTGTAGTGGTATTACAGTTTTTATCATGACACTGCAGTTTGGCTGAATTTTTTTGGTCTCTTAGTAACTTGTACGTTTATAATACACATTGTTGTCTATAATCTTTATGCTGTGCATTAGCTCTCCAGTACTTATTTACCTACTGTTTGCAAATTTGTACCCTTAAACAGCATATCCCCAGTTACCCCACCCCTGTGATGAATTCTTTTTTAAATAACATTCCCACAAAGCTCAGCACTTCATGCTTTCAATTTAGATTAAAATAAGAGAACGTAGTTCAGAGACCTGTAAAATCTGTGCCGGAGGGGACCTTTTCTTCTAGTGGTTGTTGCCACTGTACAGCTCTCTAACTTATTTTGAACATTCCTATGGATATGGAAATTATCTCTAGAGGCAGCCCCTCTTTTTTGGATATCACTATTGTTCTTTTTATAAGAGCTGAAAACTGTGAAACTTCCACCCACTGTTCAGCTTTGTTCTTCAATATCGTGTTGGCTATTCTGGGTCTTTTGCCTCTCTATATACATTTTAGAATCAGTTGGTTTATATTCATGATATAACTTGCTGAGATTTTGATTGAGATTGCATTGAATCTATAGGTCAAGTCGGGAAAAACTAACAGCTTGGTAATATTTAGTCTTCCTATCCATGTACATGAACTATCTCTGCATTTATTAGTTCTTTTATTTTTTATGGGTATTACACTTGAAATTTAGTTTATTAATTTTGAGTTAGGCCCTCCATTGCCTAATGTCTACATCTTTTTTTAAAATTTCAAATCTATTTTTTTCAGGTCATAAATAAAGTTCATCTTAAGGCAAATCATGTTGTAAAGAGAGATGTTGATGAGCATTTAAGAATCAAGACTGTTTATGATAAAAGTATTGAAGAGTAAGTACCTCATTATTTTGTTATCTTTTTTTTATTAGGAATCAAACTATTAAAGATATTTTTATCTGTTACCTGAAATACCATAGATGGAACTAGGTGCCAGTACACCTTCAAGATGGAATTAAGCTAAGAATTCTTTTTAGTATGAAAAGATGATGACAATAGGATATGATTAAAATCTATACATCATGAATAATTTGAACAGAACAAATGTGAATCTGCTTGGGTGTGGTCAGTAACCGACCTGGAAGGCACTGCTTAATAAGTACTTGAAAGAAAAATAAGAGGACGTGCTAATATATACAATAATAAAAACATTTACAAAATTATTAACCAGAGAGATGACATAGTCTAATTTTTTATTAAGTGTAAGAGGGGTCCAAAAACCATCAATTATGAATCTATAGTAGTTTATGAAGAGCCATTAAGAGTAGTTGATGTCTTTTCTTTTCCTTAACTTCCCAAATAAATAGGTAACATACAGTCATGCCTAGTGTTCTGCTTTGACACAGAGTAAACTCTCAAATGTTCATTGAGGTTAAATTGAGATTTTGGGAGATTGATATTGCATGCTTCCACAAAGCCTTTCCTGGGGCTCCTGCCAGTGTATTCTGAACAAATGAGACAATGCTCTGTCCCAGCATGGCAATTCTTATGTTTTATGTGGTCATTTTCAGGTTGCTCCCTGAGAAAAGATACCTTGTAAAGGTATGTAATAAATACTTATGGCTTGACACTTAAAATGGGTGCATTGTTTTGTATGTAAATTCTACGTCAGTAAAGAAAAATATATACATAACTCTTTTGTGGATTACTAAATAAAAGGTGTTGGTAGTGAATTGATAAATGTATTTATCATTTTCACCAAAGGTGTTCTTGTGCTGCACGCACCAAAACTTTGTCCATATTTGATATTAAATTAGTCTTCTCATTTTATAATTTCATATTAAATCAGTCTTTTCATCATCTTATTTGTTCTCTTAAGTTTTGGGAGAACAGAGCATGCTGAGGATAGGGTAAAAGTGATTTTTGAAATACTTTGAGAACATTATTCTCATGGCGGAAGTGCTTATTTTACTGAAGCTTAGTTGACTTGATAGTATGATATGCCAAAATTATAGAAGTGCTAACCTCATCAGTTTTTTTTAAACTGTTACGAAGTCACATAAACATTAAGCCAGTTCATTAGGGGGCCACAGAAATAAGTAATGTTAAAGTAAATCTTCTAACCAAAAGTTTCTTTAACATAAACTATCTTAATGTTGGAATCAGCTAAATCAGTCTCAGATTTGAAATAATTTAGATTAATCATTGAGTTTCATGTTTTCTAACATAAGTGGAGATTGGGAAGGGAGTTTCTATCTAGTATTCTTTCCCCTAAGTCAACTAGAAAATGAGGGAATTCTTTTGCTCCTAGACTTATTCTCTCCCCTACTCCTTGCCACACAATCTTTGACTAACTAGTACTATGTTCTAGAATTATAAGGCTTTTCCCTTTTTTCTCCTCAGTCATTAATAGGCTGTGCTTACTCGTTTTAAATATATTGACTATAATTTTGATTGGTTTTCTTTTTCATCTTTTATTTAGAACAAACTTTTTCCACAAGCTATTTCTTATTTAGAGAAGACTTTTCAGGTTCGTAGACCTGCTGGCACTATCTTACTTAGCAGGTATGTTACCTTAAACACAAATCATTTTCTTGAGTCATTTAGTACTCTACCCTCTCCATTCTATCAGTACGGCAAATTAGGAAATTTACTAGCATATTTTATTATGCTTTTTCTTAGAGACCAAAGTGCAAGGTATTTAAGAGAATATAAAAGCACCTGCCTGGTAATCACTCCCTGATTTTCCATTATGAGATGATCTACTGGATTTTTTCCTAGAGTATAGTTGTTCCCTGTTTCCTACCTCCCCTCTCTCCCTCCTTTGATTGTCTATAGTGTTGGCTTTATGAAATATTTGAAAATCCAGATCAGGAGGATTTCCCATGGAACAAAAATTCTTTCTTAGTCCAATTTTCTAACTAAAACAGTAATTATTAGTGAACTTGTTTAGCAGCTACTAGTTTTTACAATGTCTGTGACTGTTGTGAACTAGTCTTTCTTTCTTTCTTTTTTTCTTGCTTTCTTTTTGTAATTAAACTTGGATGCGCAAATGAACTGAAGACAATGTGCAACAAACCAATACCTGCGGAAAGAAAATGATCCCCATAGATACTGTACCGGGGAATGTGCAGAGCGTACAAAATGTGGCCCAATTATAGTGCCTGAAGAGCATCTCCAGGTAATTCAGCCTGCTCTTAGCAATGTTTTTATTCTTTAAGATAAACTCATGGGAAATTTTGAATCTGTGTCACCAAGAAGTTTTTACAGACTTACATTCAAAAGCTTCATTCTTCTACCAAAAGTAATCAGTTAGGTGTGCTGATTTTATTCTTCATTGGTTTTAAAATGAATTTAATGATATTTTCTTTCTTTTGTTTTAATTTTTTTTAATTGAACTTTTTATTTTGAGATAATTGCAGAGCCACACATAGTTGTAAAAATAATAGAGATGTTGTGTGTACTCTTTCTTTTTTCAATTTGTCTCTAAGGCTGCTGAATCATTTCAGCTTAGAACTTTATTCTCCAAAACATCTTTTAGCAGGTATATACCTCAGTATTTTTGAAGGACAACTTGACATTGTCTCTTAAAATCTATGCTTTATCCAAACCTAGAAATGTATTCCATAAAAATGCTTATAACTGTGTAATGTATGCTCAAGGATATTCTTTGCAAAACTATAAAATGCTTGTATTAGTGTTACTTAAATTATGGTATAACCATATAATGGAATACTATGCAGCTGTTAAAGAATGAAGTAGATCTGTATGTATTGACTTGGAAAGATATTTAAGCACCTCCCTCCTGTTAAAAAAATGAATTATAATCCAAAAAAGATTTATGATCATTTTACATAAATAGAAATTTTAGTAAAATTCAAAATTAGAGACAGGAAATGAGTAAAAGGAGATGTGGATTCTTATAAAAGTTGAGAGATAATAAATAAAAAATTATATGTATTAAGAGTTTGGATTCACTATAAATTAAAACTCCCCACAGCTAACCTTATCTCGTCTGATTTTCTGTTGCCCATCATGGGTGCAGCAATGTAGGGTCTGCCGTGGGGGTAAGTGGCCCTGTGGAGCGGTGGGTGTGCCAGACCAAGAGGGAGTCCGGGATGCCGACTTCGTTCTTTATGTTGGTGCCTTGGCCACAGAGAGGTGTAGCCATGAAAACATAATCTCTTATGCAGCCTATTGTCAGCAGGAAGCAAAAATGGACAGGTAAACTTTCCCCTGAGACTTATTTCCCAAGCAGTAATATGGGAACTCTTAAAACAAACTGTATTATATAAAAGTGTTTAGAGTACAGGAAGTTTGCATTTACCAGATTGCCTCCAGTAGTAAAAAATGGCACACTACTTGGATGGGGGAGATGGGAAGTTGGGGAAGTCAGATTATGGACTGTTACCTATATGGTAATATCAGTACCAACTCCAAAGAAAAAGTCTGCTGTCAAGAGAATTTTTCGAGGGAGTAAATACCTCTCTGAGTAAACTATTTCAACTTTAATTTGAGCACTTCTGTGCTAAGCTGTAAGTAAGATGTTAAAAGTAACTGTTCATCTAATTGTCATATCATTTGATATGTTCGTCACTTAGCTAAATTATCACTTAAAAATTTAAAGTCTTTTTTTTATTTACAGAAAGATTTTTTTATTTCGAAAAAATTTTTCCAGTGAAGTAGCCTTAAAATGAAGTTATTATATATGTAGAAGATAGCCTGTTATACTCCAGACAAATCAATTAAAGACAGTAGAATAGATTGTATGTAACATTCTTAAAACTAGAAGAGTTAATGTGACCAATTCATGTGTGCGTTAGGACCATTGCTGAGGTCCTGAACATTCATTTCTCTGTCAAAAGACTTGCTGACTTTAAAGAGCTGTTTTGTCTATGGCCATGCCACCCTGAACATGCCCGATTTCATCTGATTTCAGAAACTAAAGCAGGGTCGGGCCTGGTTAGTACTTGGATGGGAGACCACCTAGGACTACTAGGTGCCGTAGGCTAAAAAAAATAAAATAATAAAAATAAAGAGCTGTTTCACTTTTATTGATATTTAATTCATTTAAGGGGAAAAAAATTGATTGTTGAACCAAGTAGTCATACAAAGGAAATACCAGTATGTGCTTCAGAATTATACTGTCAATACTGAAGGTAGTGAAGAGGTCAAAAAACAGTATCATGGATTATGAAAAACAGCCTGTTATTATGATATTATGTAATTGTTGATATATGAAATTGATTAAAAAATCTTTAGCTTTTGAATGTCGAAAATGCTTAGAGTCAGATATTGAGTGTATGACTAAAAGTGCTATATGTTTTATAGATATGTATCTAATATTTTTTAGTAAAAAGAAGATATATATTTATTTAGAGTATTCCTTTTTTCCTGAGAAACAGTTATTAAATTTGTGATAGTTTATAGTTAAGGGTGTCTTGATATCAAGGAAATGCTAAATGAATGATAAATTACTTGATAAAATGAGATACTTTCTTAAAGTAGATGACTTTGAGAAATATACCTTCCTAATAGTAGTGCTGCAAAATCATGGTTCTTTATCATAATTTGAACTAAACCGCATAGATCATACATTCATGCACACACCCAATCTCATTTTGATTATACTATTGAGTGTCAAAAGAACATTGTAAAACAGTGTATATGATTCCATAATTGTTTTAAAAATCTATCTATGTACTTGAATGTGCTGAGGAAAAAGAAATAATTAGTATTACTAATCATCCCAATTTACCCAGGACTACCCTTGTTTGAGCACTGAAAATCTCATATCCTGGGAAACCCCTCAGTCTTGGGCAAACCGCAAGGACTGGTCACCCTAATAAAGCAACCCAAATTGTTGATAGCGATTCCCTTTGATAGTGGCATTAAGTGGGGATGGGTTGTAAAACAAGAAATTTTCATTTTTTCTTTATACATTTCTCTACTGTTTGGATATAGACCTTTTACAATGAGCTTTTATTATTATCATTTTTTAATATAAAAGACATGTTAAAGTGAACATTTTATTAGGAACAGAATGGCTTCCCTGGGGAAGTGGAGAAAGGCATATAAAATCCCATGTTGGGATGGGTCTAGATTAGCTCATCTCCTTTCAGCATCTACCTGACATGTTGAAAGTACCTAAAGTATCTAATTAATTGTCTTTTGTTAAGAGAGTCCAGCATAGTTGTCACAGAGGTGAAAACTCCATAGAGTAGAGGTGCATTTCAGTTTCATTGTATTGCTATTATGTTTGTTTAAAGCACTTTAACATTTAGTTCACATTTGATATGAATGAGTAGCTAAAAAAAAATATTTTTTGAATCAGTGAATATGAAGCTTCTCATATATGTCTTATACTTGTCTAAAGATTTTGTTTTTTTCTGAGGAGAATGTTGATGTCAGAAAAAAGAGCAGTCTCTTCAGTCGTTCTTTTCTAATTTTTTGAAGGAAGCGAACTTTCCTTCAAAACTGCCATATTGCATTAATTCATTCCATGAGTATTTGAGTGCCGAGTGTTGCCAACACAGTAGGTGAACAAAATAGATATGTGTACCTGCCTCACGGAACTTATAAATTACACAGAGAAAGATATTAGTTAAATATATTTACAAATGAATAGGTGCTTCAAAAATGTGGTAAATACTTTATAAAAAAAAAACCCCGAAAATAGAGTGCTGTAACATAAAAGAGAACCAAAGGGGGAAACATAATTTATATCAATTGGGCAAAGAAGGCCTCTTTGAAAAAGTAAAATTTTAGCTGTAACCTGAACATCGTTAGGCTTCAGCTAAATAAAGATGTAGAGAAATAGCTTGTGTTAGGAAGAAGCCATTGTGTACCTCTTGCTGTTAGAAGCTACTTCAGTGAACACCATGTTTGAGGATGAGCGCTTTGGGAAATGCATCGGACAGTCAGAGCTCTTTTAATCTAAATTCTGTAGGAAGTCCCTGATGGGTTTTAAGCCTGACATGACATCCATTTTATATTTTAGAAGCCACTGGCAGAGTTTTGGTAAGTGAATTCACACTTTTTCTAAGTGTAATTCTGTTTTCAAGTATCGAGAAAGTATTCTATAAGTTTTTATTTAAATAAGGCAAATGTTAATTGTAAATAGGCAATCACAATTTAGTCTCTGATGTTGCTGTGGTAAAACATTAAGGTAGTGGTGGGAGAAAGGACCTTGGGGTTCCTTACCATTGTCAGTTTGCCATAGCTTTTGAAAGACAAATAGGTGCATGGTAGAACTGACTGAATTTCTCTGGGTTGCAGAGTACATTATTGCTGCATGCAATAACATGTATGAATATCACAGATAGAATGTTGAACAAAAGAAGTCAAAGAGTCCATTTCTTATGGAATTTAAAAACAGGCAACAATAAAAGACAGCTTAGTGGTTTTTTTGAGGGGCCGCTGTTAAATGCCATAAAGTCGAGTATAAATTGGGAAGAGGCGCAAGGAAACCTTTCCAGCGGTGCTGACATTGTTCCATATTTTATTAGAGTCAGCTCAGATTCTGGGTGCAGAAGGAGATGGAAAATTCTGTAGATTCTAGAAGGTATATAATATAAAAGAAGGTAGTGGGATGATAAAGATCTTTATGTGAATAAGGGCAGTGTTGAGGCGGGAGAAGGGGAACAGCAAGATAGAGATAAGAAGGTTCAACAATTTTCAGCAACCTGAATGACTTGCTTATTGTCCTGTCATATATCTGGATTCCCTTACTACTTGTCTGTCCCTGTGCTTGTAAATATAGTAAAATGCTGAAGTCAGATGTGGATTTTGAAGGTAAAATAGCATTAGAATTTGAACTTTTCAGTTCATTCCTTTTTTTGATATATATTGACATTTTAAAAATTCATGCTAAAGTATAATTAAATGACATTTAATATTTAGCAAAGATTTTTCTGACCTTGGGTAGTTTTTAATAGAAAGGTATAGGTTAGTAAATACCATAATACATATTGTTCTGGAATATAATAAAAAATTCAATGTCTATTTTAACAGGCCAGTAGCAGGATATGCTAACCTGTGTCCAAATATGATCTCTACCCAGCCTCAGGAGTTTATTGGGATGCTGTCCACAGTGAAACATGAGATTATTCATGCCCTGGTAAATTTTACTGTTAACTGTTCTTCATGCCTCGATTTTCTGTTTATTGTATTCTCATTTTGATGTATATATTAAATTTTAAGATTACATAGATTATTAGATTCATGTTCTATAAAACCTAGTTGGTTAGGCCTCTGCCAATAGAAAATTTATAATGATTAGCATAGTGGCTAGGTTGAGTTATTCTACTAAGAATAATTAAAAAAGTAAATCCATTAGGCAAATAAGATTTTTGAGAAAATAATTACGTTTCTTCAGAAAAAGACTTAGTAATTTAGAAAAATTTACTTTTCTCTAAAATGACAACCGATATACTAAATATAGATCTTATCACCTTCAGCGATCTCATTTCTAAAAATCTTCTTGGTGTATTTAGGCTTTCTAAGTTTATATATACTAACTGATTCAGAACTTCTTCCATTTCCCTAATTCATCCAAAATAGCGAACTTTTACTGTATGTCTAGGGAATTAAAGTTGCCTAAGAGCCTAGGAAATGTTCTGTTGTTGCTATTCGTATATTTAGAAAGTAGATGGCAGTAAAATTAAGAGGTACTAGATCACACAGATCTAGGAGTGATTCTTCTTAACTCTACCACTAATAGTCTTTGGGATCTTGTGCAAATTACTTAGCCTTTGTAAGCCTCAGTTTCATCTGTAAAATGAAGATAGTACATACTACAATGGATTTTTTTTCTTGAAGATTAAATAAGACAAAATATACAAAAAGCTTAGCACTGTGCCGTACATAGTAAGGTATAATAAAATTAGTGGGTATTATTTATTAGTTTTTTGTAGTGAGCCTTAATGTATGAGCTTGAAATGCAAGGCTTGGTCTTTAAATCAGCAAATACATTGAATAATTCGGTGAAACTGTAGGATAATCAGATAGCACGTATATCTTTCAAGTAAAGAGATTCTTAAATGAATCATCTATTTTCCTTTTATTAAAGTAAGCTGAACCTGCTAAATTTGGTGAAAGATAGTCATCACTCTAATTAACATTTTAAGCTTTAAGCTCTAAAATCTGTGGATACTTGATGAGAACCAGAGAAGAACGACAGGTTTTAAGTCTGCTTCATAGTGAACATGAATGCAGAGGTCCCAAACATGAGATAAATTATGAATAGACAGTTCATATAATAAAAGAATCCAGTTGACCAAGAAATGTATGAGAAGGTATTCACACTTTAGCAATCAAATCTCAAAGCAGGACACCACTGAACGTAACAGCATGTGTGAGAGTTATGTACATCGACTTCGAGGTAGTGGTTACCTCTGGGAACAGAGGAAGGAGAAAGGGTTAGGTAATGAAGTGTCAGCAGGATTTATTCTGTAGTGTTTTATTTCTTTTAAAAAAATCTGTAGGAAATATGGCAAAACTAACATCTTAAGTCCTCTTGAAGATACATAAGTTTCTATTAGAATTTTAGAACTTTTTTGTAAATTTGAGTTCTTTTAAAAATTGTAAAGTTAAATATAGCTATTAACTACAGTCATCCATGGTACTTTGAATACTAGATAATCCTGAGATAATTCTTCTTAGAAATTTTCTAGTTATTCAGGTTGAAAAAATATGCATTTAGAATATTATAAAGGATGAGGCAAATCATACTATTTTAAACTTTATATAGTTTCAGCAATTTGTATATTAAAAACTATTGAGATTTTCTTAGCTGAGTCCACTAAGTGTGTTTTGTATCTTCAGAGATTAAAAAAAGAAGAAGAAATATAGGAATAAAAGACTAATCGGAATTCCATTAATCATTTTGGCAAGCCTTGAATGACACAGAGACCAGTTATGTAAGCAAAGAAATTTGCCAATGAAATTGATTAAGTGGTCAGTTATGATTGTTAGTTATTTGAATATAAGCTATAACATTCTCAATGTATAAAACATACATTAAAAAGTAGTTATAAAAGTGCTTCGTTTTAGTTATTAGATTAGGAAAGAAAGCAAGGAAAGAAATCTTAGTAATGAAATAGGATATACCAAATGTCACCTTTTTCTGTCCATTTTCTCTTCTTTCTTTGGAGGGGAGGGATAGAGAATGAAAACTTGAATACCTTTATGTGAGGTATACATTATCTCATTAAAATTGAAGACTTCTTAAAATGTAATTATAAACATACAAATTTGCATTGTAAAATTATTTTAGGAATATGGATGATTTTATATATTACCTTATTAGCAAAAGAACCATATCTAATGTTTTGATATATATGTTTTCAGTTCTTTTTTCTTATATGTACACACACACATGCACACATTTACACTCCTTTTTTTTAAATGTAGACATATATTAAATGTGGACTTTGGGATCAAAGACTGAATTTTTATGAGTGCTCTTAGGCTCACACTTGATCACTCAGCTCCCTTACTCTAAACTGTATTGTTAATTGTTCTCAAGAGTAGCATTCCCTGGATACAGTTATAGAGTTTAGAAAGTTTATGTGAAGATCAACTGTGATAAACACATTCTTAAACAAATAAATGCATTGTCCATACTACTACTAAAGAGTATCTTCATCATTACTTTTGGTTTCCTCATTTAAAATAACCTCAAGTAATTGGAATTTAAAATTCATAAATATGGAACACTTTATTGTCCAATTCTAATATGAGAAGTTTCTATGGAAGTACTGATGTAGTGCTTCTATGTGGTTATATCAGTGTTCTCTTTTGATAGCAGCATGTTATGTCTATAATCAGAATTGATATTTTTCACTTTAACATTTTGAACTTTTTCTTGTAGGGTTTTTCTGCTGGGCTGTTTGCATTCTACCATGATAAAGATGGAAATCCTCTAACTTCAAGGTTTGCAGATGGTCTCCCACCTTTTAATTATAGGTATTTGTTATTTTTGTTTTTGTTCTCTTTTAGGAAGGTGCTAATACTAGAATCTGGGAATCATTGCATGTTAGGTGCTATAAATAACAGTGGCTTTATGGCTAGCCTAAGAAAATTGTAGCTATTAAAACAAGATAGGGTATAAGAGGTCATTTAGTTTCACTTTTCATTTTACAGGTGAAGCAATTGAGTTGCAAAAAGCTTAAGTGGCAGTCCAAAGAGCCGGAACTCTCCTTGCTGAGCAGGGCTCTTTTCTGCTATATTGTAGCTTGTATCACTTAACAGACTAGTCAGGCCATGGGAAAATGAGGGTTGGTTATATTTTGGTTTATTAATAATTATTGCCTCTGTACATGGAAATATTTACATGTAAAGGGGGTATTTAACACTGAATATTAGCTGTGATCTAGGGATTCAGAGCCTGAAGTAATATCAAGAAACACTAAAAAAATTATCAAGAATTTTATATGGAATATCAGCCATAGAACTGTAACCATTTGCATGCATTCATATAAAAGTACATCTTTAAACTAAGAGCACATGCTCACAAAAAGACATGTAAGAATGTTCATGGCAGTTTTGTTATTAATACCCCCAAAATGGAAACTACCCAAAGGTCCATTAATAGTAGAATGGATAAATAAATTGTGATATATTCCTATAATTGAAAACTCCAAAGCACTAAAAGTACACTGTTGCTGCATACAATAACATGTATGAATATCACAGATATAATGTTGAGCAAAAGAAGTCAAATAGTCCATTTTGTATGGAATTTAAAAACAGGTAACAATAAAAGACAACTTAGTGGTTTTTTTGAGGGGCTGCTGTTAAATGCTTTAGTATAGATTGGGGAGAGGTGCAAGGAAACCTTTCCTAACTGTCCTTACCCTGCCCCCACCCTCCCACCACCACTCTGGCCCAGGATGTCCATTCTGTAACTGTTATTCTAAACAGCAGTCATTTCATGCCAGTTTTGCTCAGACCTACGCCATAAAGAATACACAGAAGAAAAAGACATAGAAGAGACTCCTGAACCAAAACCCCTCAAACGGGTCATTGAAACCACAACACGTCTGATCGTCACACTGTGAGGTCTTCTCGCCCAAATCAGGGGCTAATGTTTCCTAACTGTCCCATATTTTATTTGAGTAGTGGTATATGGGTATAGAATAAAAAGCTAATTAATCTTTATACTTAAAATTTGTTTACTTTATGTATATTTTACTTCGGTTACAGATATCTCTATTAAAATAGCTAGAATTAAATAAATATTAAAGCAGATAATACTTTATTTGGCATAATATTTTTTAGAGTACATGTGAAATGAATTTCTAATGTAGAAATAGATGTTTTCCTTCATGGAGTATGTTTGTTTTTTTGGTGGTGTGGGAGAAGTCTGGTCTTTTCTGAGAATTGTGGTCTTAGGGGAACATAAATATTGAGAGAGGCATCAACTACATAGTGATGTAGGTAAGGAGGAGAGAGATACCCACACCCAAGAACTGTTGTTAAACTGATTGTTTGTAGTGCTTTTTGCATCGAGGCTATTCCTCAAAAGCAGGAATTTTACAGTATAAACGGAGGTAATAAAGTAATGAGAATTCAGTCGTTAGACATATAAAGAGTTGGATTTGTCCCTATTCTATTTGGAATGACATATAAAGAGTTGGATTTGTCCCTATTCTATTTGGAATAACTGTTAATCTTGAAGTGTGGGTGGTGAAGAGGATATTGGCATTATTAGTAAGGTACAAGCTATTTATTTTCTTGCTAGCTTTGTTTACTATTTATGTTTAAACATTGCCATGTCATGGAAAAGGATAAAAGGAACTAAGAATAAATTCTCTTTGTCATGGGTGGATTAACAGATAAGTGATTCAACAAATAGAACAAAATGTTAATTGTAGATTTAAGATAGTAGATATTGGGTATACAGGTGTTCACAATACGATTCTTTTAGCATTTTGTGTGTTTCATAAATTTTTCATAAAATAATGGTGGGGAAAAATAACCTTTTTATATTCTATTTTATTGGTGAGAATGACACATTCGTAAGGTCAATGGTAGAAGTAAGGTAGGAAAAAGCCAGAAAAAATTATTTAAGTTATAGGTAAAAATCAAAATGGATGTTCATCATAATTTTCTGTAATAAATAAATTGCGTTTGTAGTAGTGCTTGTATTTGGGCAAGATAGATTCCTTAAAGTGGCATTCTATTTTAAAATCTATGTTCACTATGAATTTTAATAAAAACTGCCTTTTTTTTTTTTTTTTTTTTTTAAGTTGTGGCAGGCCACACTCCCATCAGGGATATATGAGTGCTTTTGTTATCACCTTACCAGTACTGGATATTGTACCATATTAGATCTTTTCTTAAGCCAATCTGATTGGTAAAAGTTGGTGTCTTCTTGTATTTCTAGGACTATTAGTAAGGTTTTAGCTGTTTGCATTTTCTCTTTATACACTGCCTATTTTCTAAGACCAGTCTTGGTTGCTTTTTCTTTTTTAATCACTTTTTAAGAGGTTTTTTTGTTTTTTTTTTATAAATTACGGATATTAATCCTTCTTGATGTTTGTTGTAACTACTTTTTCCCATTTAACTATCTCTTTATCATCATATTTTTGCCATACAGTTTTTAAATTTTATATTATTAATCTATTTTTCTTTATTGCTTAAAAAAGTTTCTGTCCTCCAAAGATTATACAAATATTATTCTAAATTTTCTATAGTCCATTATTATTTGAAGTTTTTACAATCATAGCTTTACTCCATTTGAAATTTATTTTTGATTCATTTATTTTTGCTTTTTTATAAGGTACATAAATTTTTATAATTGTTATAGCTTCTTGGTGGATTGACCCTTTTGTTATAAAATTTCCCTGTAGTAGCAATTTGTCTGTAGTTGCAATTTTTCTCCTAAAGTCTATTTTGTCTGATAATAATGGAGCCGTTACAGCATTCTTTTGAGTATTGTTTAAATGGTATATCTTTTTAATCCTTTTTATGTTCAACTTGTATGTGCTTTAAGTCTAAGCTGTGTCTCTTGTAGACATTCAATTTGATCATACTTTGGTTTTTTTTAATATCTCTTCCAGTCAATTCCATACTGCCCCCTCTGGTGGCTGCCAGATTGTTGGTTCTCACCTTGACTGTGGGCTTTGTGTTTTCAAGGCTGCCACAAGGCTGAAGAGAAGGCATGGGGAAACACCACAAAGCTTAGTGTTCTTACTGAGATTTATCCATTTTTATTAAATGCTTCCGGGATTGCTGCAAATCTTTGGTTAATTTCCAGAGTTCCAAAAAAAGTTGATTTGGCCAATTTTGGTACTTTTTTTCATTGCTTTCATGAAGCAGAGAATTTTCAGAGGTCCTTACTCTGCCATTTTTGCTGACTTCTGTCTGGAATTTATTTCTGTATATGGGATGAAATAGGGATTTGACTTTTTTCTTCCTAGATGAATAACTTGTTTCACAGCACAGTTAAGTAAATTATACTTCCCCACTAAAGTGACATCTTTGGACTTGCTTTTGTTTTATCCAATAAATTTGTTAAAAGGAAGTAATTTATTGTCATCTTAGCCAAGTATTAACTATGTAGACTTGAGCAAGTTACTTCAACTCTCTAAGCTTCTGTTTCTTTATCTGCAAAATAGTGATAATAACCTTATAAGATTGTTGAAAAGATTAAATTAGAAAATATCAATACTTTGCATGGACTAGGTACATAGTAAGCTCAAAATATTTTAACTTCATTGATATTCATAAGCACTTTTACATTTAGTGTGATGAATTTGCAAAAGTGACTGTGTTCTTTAATTTCAGTCTTGGATTATATCAATGGAGTGATAAAGTAGTTCGAAAAGTAGAAAGATTATGGGATGTTCGAGATAATAAAATAGTTTCTCACACTGTGTATCTCCTAGTAACACCTCGTGTTGTCGTAAGTATTACTGAATTTATTGTCTCATGAGCCATCTGCTCTTTTCCTTCATTATGGTCCTTTCTTTACTAATCATTGTTTAATAACTTATTAAATTTTAGAGCTGATAATAGAAAAAATAATATAAAGACAGTACAATAAAGCTACAGGCCAGAGAAATCTGAGGAAATGGAAATTTGGCAATGACTTTCCTGGTTTCCATTCTACCCACTGTATTAAGCCAGTGTTCCTCTGTTTTGATACCTCTTAGGATTACTGGTACTATTTGCATAACTGCTGGTTACTTCATTTAGTGGCTATATTAGTCAGAATTCTCCAGAGAAACAGAACCAACGGGATCTGTTGAGAAAGGGAGAGGGATGATATAAAATGAACCATCACAGTGTTCCTTCACACTCTTATGTAATGACAGAAACCTATTCTCCCTTTTTACTTCCTTGACTAAATACAGCTCTCTCTCTGCCTTCTGAAATTTTGTACTGATCTTGGCATATTTCCCATACCTAGAAATCTCTAACTGAAGGACAGACAGAACCAAATGAGCAAAATTGTATTTTAACGAACAACTTATTTTTCCTACAAACATTGTATCCATAAGAGCAGTTTATACCTACATTAAAATTATTGTTGATACAAGAGTTACAAATAGCAATCATACTTGTCTATAATTTTTTTGAAATATGTGCCTTAAAGTTAAAATCTTCAAATAGAAAAAATTTGAAAGATATAGTAATTTATTTGCAAAGAAGAGTATGAGAGTATCAAAATATTTTAATTATATTAAAAACACTTTCTCTCTTCTCACCAAAGAAATTCTTTAATGTCTACTTTATTATATCTTGTGTAATAAAGAGTTTGCCATTATTTTATTGCACTTTTATAAGATTTATATTTTTTTCTGATTCTTAGGATGAAGCACGAAAACATTTTAACTGTCCAATTCTGGAAGGAATGGAACTTGAAAATCAAGGTGGTATGGGCACTGAGCTCAACCATTGGGAAAAACGGTTATTAGAGGTCATTTTATTTTAAAATTCTACTAGACATATTTTTTCTTTAATAAAAGTAATTCTTATTCATGGTAAAGTGATTTAAACAGTATAAAAGCTTACAAAGTAAAAAAAAAAATTTAAGTCATTTGTCCCCTTTAGCTTTTCAAATCCACTTTCCTGATGTAATCACTATTTAAGTTTTTTATATATCCTTTCAGAAGTTATATACATATGTAGAGATACACACAGTAACACACATTTTTAAAAGAATAGGTTCGTACATTTATGCACCTTTCTTCACTTAATGATATATCTTAAACATTTTTCCAAGATAGTACAAGTGCTTCTGCTGTAATGCAATGTATGCTTTCCTAAAAAACCTCTTTCTTCAAAATTGAACACTAAAAATAACAAGGCTTGTGGGAAAAACAAATACCAGAGCACTAACAAAAACAAGTCATAATCCAAGTGCTAAGTTGATTTAAAAAGACATGATACTTCTAATAAATAAACTATGTTTACTCTAGTATTTCTTTACATTTAACAACAACAACAAAAAGTAATGATAGCTGGATAGACTATAAATCTGAGTAATGGAGAAAAAGAGTAAAATGTACGCAAATTAGAGAGAACCAAGCAAGGAGCACTTGTAAGACAGAGCCTCTGGTCATACCAAGCCAGTGGAAGAGCGTGGGATAAGTGGACATGGAGCAGTGCACTGTGCACACAGCTTTTCTTTGTTGCTGTGTGTGCTTGTCTTAGTATGTGCTGCATTTAGCCACTCTTGCTCCATTATATAAAACAGTGACATCCAGGGAAAAATCATTATGAACCATCATGAGTCCTTATTACACTGTCATTGTTTCCTTATTTACCAGTCTCACGTGACCTCATTCATATGGAAACACATGCTTTAGCAAAATAGACTGTATATTGGATCTACTCATTTTTTAACAGCTACACAGTATTATATGAATGTTACCAACATTCCTGTGTTAATGAACAATTGTGTTAAATTTTTTATTTAAAAAATATTGTAATGAGTATTGTGATGAGCAACATATTTATATCTGCAATGCTTTCTAGAAATGTTGTTTTAGTGGTTGTTCTTAGGTTCAATTAAACAATCAAACTAACAAGACCTAAACTGGTCACACTGAAAAAACATTCACTTAGAAGGATACAAAAAAGCACAGCATGCTCCACACAGCAGTTCAGGAGCCTCTCTCCTTCCCCCTCCAGCTCAAATATAGGAGCACAAGACCATTACAAATGGGTGTAAGAACCAGCCTGGCTTAGAAGTATCACGTCCCAAATAAGAACCAATATCTTTTTTAATAGTTCTGTGGACTTGACTTCCAGATCCCTATAAGGGACATACCTATAAGAGTCACTGCATACAGAGAAGTCCCAGACTGTGGCTTATCAACAGGTATTTGTGTTCACTTGTAGCAATCCCCAGTTCAGAGACATATCAGGAGGTCTTTTTCCCTATGTAGTGTTGCTTGGTAACACAGTTGACATTCCACCTTTATCAGGTTTCCAGGGGAGCAGAACTAGAAAGTTAACTCAAGGTCAGATTTCTGTACATAGAAAGAGAAAAGATAAATCCCTAGAAGTGGAATTTCTAGGTCAAAGGCGGTATGTGTCTGTGTGTGTGAGTTATTTTTAGAGATCTATTTGGCTCCTTTGATAGTTGTAGCTTATATATATCATGACCCAAGTTAGCAAAATTATGAAAAGAGATTAATGCTGACTGTTCTTATCTAGGTGATCACAAAGTAACAGTGATGGAAATTTATGAAAGATACACTTATTTCTCCCATGGGAATTTCAGTTTGTATATTTTCCTTAAGCAGTTTTCTCAAGTGATTTCCTTTAGAAAGCTGTAGACTGGCAAGAAATGAAAACTTACTTTTTAGTAGAACTATTTTTTTAAAAGATGATATTAAAGTACTCAAAATGACCATCTAATATTCAACATAAATATTCAAAGAATAATCAAGAGTTCCCCAAAGATGGATATGCTTTCTTAAGAGGCAGTGAAGTACCTACCATTAGGTGACCTACTGGTAGGAATTTTATGATAGGAATTAAAATATTGGGTAGATAGTAGACCTTGATGATATTTTAGGTCCCTCATGCAAATCCTTTGATCCTGTGATTCTGTGTTACTTGTTTTGCATATTAATATGTATTTCTATGATCACAAGGTTGAGGGTTATGAAAGCATTTCCATGTAATTCAGGTAAGTATTCCCTATGCTCCATTATCTGGGCATCTTTCTCAACCACTCCCTTTACTTTGCGTAGATAGTGGAATATTTTTATAGTATTTCTGTTTTCATATATTTATTTTCATTTTCATCACAGAGTTCTAAATGCTGGTCATCTGCCATTTAAGGAAAATTATACACAATATATACATTTGAGGCAGAGAGTAGATTTTACTTTAAGCTCCAGTCTTGTCTTTTTAAAGAGGGCTTATGGATTTCATTATTTTAAGTGAATATATTTCATCAGCTTCTCACACTTGAGGCATTTTAAATATACATCAAAGTAATCCCAGAAATTATTGAGAGTTGCAAGGTGTTCAGTTTTGTAATTAAAACCTGTTGGTGATTTTCAGAATGAAGCAATGACTGGTTCTCACACCCAGAACCGAGTCCTCTCTCGAATCACTCTGGCATTAATGGAGGACACTGGGTAAGACAACTATGAGATTATTTATTATATGAATTGTTTATTAAAATTAAATGAATATTAAGATTAATGTTAAGGTTAAGATGAAATGAATATTAGCTTAAGAAAATACAGACATTTTACAGTGAAGTAAAACATTCTTTGAATTTTGTGCAGTTAGCTATTTATTACCCATAACAACTACATTCATTCAATAAATATTTGAGACCCTGAGGTATAGTAATGAATAGAACAAAATTCCTGGTATTATGAGATTTATTTTCCAATAAGTAGAGACTATGCTAATATGAAGGAAAGACTAAACAATTTTTAAAATTATAAATGAAATCGGTGATGTATAGATTCCTGGTTTTTAAAGCAGTAGAACTTTCTGGTAAAGGAATAGAATACTATTTTTAAATGACTCCAATGGGAGTCTTTTTCTTTGCTGACTCCTGAGTCCTTTTGACAAGACTGGTTGGTTTTTGAGAGCTTCCTTGTTTTCTGATATAGCAGGATGTACCAGGATGATCAGCACATAGTCTGTCTTAAATCTAGGCATCAGCCAGTCTTCCAAGGAGCACTGGTTCCTTTTAATGGTTTTTAGAAACTACAGCTTAAGCACTTTGTTCATTGTTACTAGGTTGCCATTGTTTGTCCTACTTTACAGTTGACTAAGTTAGAAAATTCGTATAATTGTAAGAGAAAAAAGGAAAAAAAACCTTTTAACTCTTACCTTTTTATCCCTGAATAAGCAATTGCCAGCAGAAGTGTTCCTGCTGCTCTGCTTAATAACCTATTTATAGCCCTTTTTTAAACAATGCCAGTTTTTTTAAAGATACCAGTAGGATATAGAAACACTGTGGAGTATATGAGTCACTAATGAAATCATGACAGTGGTGAATTTTAAAGCATTTTTTGCTTTTTCTCAGGCAACACAAAAGCAACATGGACCATACATTTCTAAATTTCTGGCAATATTTTATAATCATAGACATAGAAATTAATTTTCAAAAATCTGTATGACTTTAGCTTAACTGAGTTGCTTCTCCCAGTAAAATACATTATGATTTATTCATCCAGAAACCTGGGAATCATCCTTGACAGCTTCTTCTCTCCACCTCTCACATCCAATCAGTCATGAATCTTGCTTGATTTTTAGTTCCTCAGTATCCTTGGAATCTCTACTTTTTTGGTCACCACTCCTTTATCAAGGCTACCATTATCTTTTGCCTGGATTACTATAGTAGATTTTTAATTCTGTCTCCCTCCATCTTAAATGGTCCTTTCTACTGCCCAAAGGTCTTCATACATTCTATCCAAGTGTCTTTTTGTAATCGTTTAAGCATAATATCTCCCACAGAAAGTAATATATCATGACCAAAGTACTCACATACATGTATAATGATTAAGAACAAATACATTATACATTATACATTTGCCCAAACCCATGGAATGTACAGCACCAAGAGTGAACCCTAACATAAACTATGGACTTTGGGTGATGATGATGTGTCAGTGTAGGTTCATCGATTGTAACAAATGTAGCACACTCTATTGAAGTATGTTGATAGAGGGGCAGAGTATGTATGTTGAGGGGGCAAGGGATATGTGAAAACTGTACTTTCCACTCAGTTTTGGTATGAACCTAAAATTGCTCTAAAAAATAAAATCAAAAAAGAATTGAAGTACTAATACATGCCACAACATGTATGAATCTTAAAAATATGCTAAGTGAAAAAAGCCAGATACAAAAGACCGCATTCCATTTCTATGAAATGTCCAGAATAGGCAAATCTATAGAGACAGAAAGATTAGTGGTTGCCAGGGACTGGGAAGTGACTGCTAATGGGTACATTGTTTTTTTGAGGGGATGATGAAAATATTTTAAAATTAGATAGTGGTAATTGTTGCATACCCTTGCGAATATACTAAAAACATTGAGTTATATACATTGTAAGAGTGAATTTTATGACATGTGAATTATGTCTCAATTTTTTTAAAAAAGGCACACAGACATTGAAGCCAGAACGTTAGATTCAAATTTCCAGCTGTGCCACTT
>NW_011889461.1:448616-457047 GCF_000151845.1 Pteropus vampyrus
ATGACAGTGGTGAATTTTAAAGCATTTTTTGCTTTTTCTCAGGCAACACAAAAGCAACATGGACCATACATTTCTAAATTTCTGGCAATATTTTATAATCATAGACATAGAAATTAATTTTCAAAAATCTGTATGACTTTAGCTTAACTGAGTTGCTTCTCCCAGTAAAATACATTATGATTTATTCATCCAGAAACCTGGGAATCATCCTTGACAGCTTCTTCTCTCCACCTCTCACATCCAATCAGTCATGAATCTTGCTTGATTTTTAGTTCCTCAGTATCCTTGGAATCTCTACTTTTTTGGTCACCACTCCTTTATCAAGGCTACCATTATCTTTTGCCTGGATTACTATAGTAGATTTTTAATTCTGTCTCCCTCCATCTTAAATGGTCCTTTCTACTGCCCAAAGGTCTTCATACATTCTATCCAAGTGTCTTTTTGTAATCGTTTAAGCATAATATCTCCCACAGAAAGTAATATATCATGACCAAAGTACTCACATACATGTATAATGATTAAGAACAAATACATTATACATTATACATTTGCCCAAACCCATGGAATGTACAGCACCAAGAGTGAACCCTAACATAAACTATGGACTTTGGGTGATGATGATGTGTCAGTGTAGGTTCATCGATTGTAACAAATGTAGCACACTCTATTGAAGTATGTTGATAGAGGGGCAGAGTATGTATGTTGAGGGGGCAAGGGATATGTGAAAACTGTACTTTCCACTCAGTTTTGGTATGAACCTAAAATTGCTCTAAAAAATAAAATCAAAAAAGAATTGAAGTACTAATACATGCCACAACATGTATGAATCTTAAAAATATGCTAAGTGAAAAAAGCCAGATACAAAAGACCGCATTCCATTTCTATGAAATGTCCAGAATAGGCAAATCTATAGAGACAGAAAGATTAGTGGTTGCCAGGGACTGGGAAGTGACTGCTAATGGGTACATTGTTTTTTTGAGGGGATGATGAAAATATTTTAAAATTAGATAGTGGTAATTGTTGCATACCCTTGCGAATATACTAAAAACATTGAGTTATATACATTGTAAGAGTGAATTTTATGACATGTGAATTATGTCTCAATTTTTTTAAAAAAGGCACACAGACATTGAAGCCAGAACGTTAGATTCAAATTTCCAGCTGTGCCACTTACTTGCTGTATCTTTGCTGCAGTTCTTTGATCTATAAAATAGTAATAAAAGTGATACTTACCTCACTGAGTTTTATGTCACTTCAGTGAGTTAATATATATAAAGCCCTTTGTACACTACTTGGCACATTGTGAGTGCCAACTAAGTATTAGCTATTATATATAAAACTGAACCAAAGTTTCATGTAGCAATGTTTATTTACCCTTACTACCTACAAAGCAATCCTTTTTTGGTATTCTATTGATTTTTAGAGAGAAAGAAAAAGAAATGTACATTTGTGGATACATGTCATTATACATATTGGACATAGTATTCATTTGTCTTATGGTGCAATGGTTAGTCTCAAGTAGGGCCTGTATTGATGAAATGTCACAAAATCAAGGCCAGAGAAGCAAGAAACTAGGGCCAACTGAATCAGATTATGTAAAGGCTAGCCAAGTAGTAATTCTACTGTTTCTTCCTCAGTTTACTCCCTTCTCTTTTTCTCTCATATTTGTTCTGTTTCTTTGACCTTTATTCCTTTGTCTTACACCTTAACCACTTTCTACTCTGTGACTACTATCATCTTTGGAAATTACAATAGAAATGTTTGTTTTCGTTTTTTCAAATATGAAAGTACCCTCACCATAAGGCTGAGGTTTTCTAGTGCCTGCTCCAGTGATCCTGTGCAGCAATCCCTGTGTAGAGAAGAGTTTCTTCGTAATGCTTATTTTTGGTGATGGTCACCAAAATCCTTTTTAAGGTCCTAGTTTGCTCATTGTTGAGATTTGTCATTGATATGCTGGAATTGTTTTTTAAATGACAGTAATAAAAAGTGCTTTGTTTGAATTATTTCTGCAGCTGGTATAAAGCTAATTATAGCATGGCTGAGAAGTTAGACTGGGGCCGAGGAATGGGCTGTGACTTTGTCAAGAAGAGCTGTAAATTCTGGATTGATCAGCAGAGAAAAAAGTAAGAATATGTTTCCTCTAATGCCTTTGATAACGTGATTTATTTCTGATTTTATTCTTTATCTAGAGTCTGTTTTCAATTTCAAAACACATAGGAAGCCATATGGTGCTTGGTGATAATACAGCAAGTAGCTGCAGTATTGTTTTAAATCGTATACTAAAAAAAATCTACAGCATGGGAGCCAGAGCCGTAAAGCATTTCTGTTTAGATTGTAATTCATAAATACATGTATTGCAAAAATTTTCTTATGCCTTAATTCTTATTTTATTCAGAAAATGCACTCAGATATAGATGCATTTGTTGATTCAGTATCAAAAATGAAGGTATTAGGAAGAATATCATATCTGGATGAATATCATGTTCAATAGCAAGCTCTTTTTAAAATACAATCTCCATTTTGGGGGGATACACACACACATACACACGTTTATGTTATATGTTATAAATGTATTTTTTAACCCTTTATTTTGAGATAATTGGAGATTCACATGCTATTGTAAAAATATAAATACAGAGATCATATATATACTTTATCCAATTTCCTTGATTGATAAGATCTTACAAAATTATAATACAGTATCCCAACCAGGATATTGCCACTGATACAGTCAGACACAGAACATCTGGATCACTGCAAGGATCCTTTTTGTTTCCCTTTTTTAGCCACACTCACTTCTCTCCCACCTCAATCCCTCCTTACCTCCTGAAAACCAGTAGTTGTCTTCATTTCTGTAATTTTGTTCCTTCAAGAATGTTATATAAATGGATTCATACTGTATATAATGAATCACTATATATTGTATTTATTATGAATGAAAAAAATTATAATAAATGAAAAAAATCCTTTGATTTTTTTCTTCTCTTTGTTTTTTTTTTTTAACATTTGCTGGAGGTTTATCAATTTTACTAGTCTTTTTAAAGAACTAGATTTTTGTTTCATTGATGTCTTTCCTTTTTTTTCCATTTTCAAATACATTCATTTCTGCTCTTATTTTTATTATAGCCTTTCTTTTGCTTGTTTTCAGTTTATTCTTTAGACTCTTAATTATTGATTTTAGATGTTATGTTTTTCTGATGTGTGTATTCAGTGATGTAAATTTCCCTCTCAGCATTTCTTTAGCTATGTCCCACAAATTTCAATAGTTGTACTTTTATTGCCATTGATGTCTTAAGTCTGCTTGAGCTGCCATAACAAAATACAGACTGGGTGGCTTAATCAACAGAAATTATTTTCTTGCGATTCTGGAGGCTGCAAAGTCTAAGATCAAGGTACCTACTAATTTGGTTTCTGATGAGAGTTCTCTTTCTGGCTTATAGACAGCTGCCTTCTCACTGTGTCCTCATATAGCAGAGAATGCACTCTGGTTTCTCTTCCTCTGGTATAAAGACACCAGTCCTATCAGATTAGGGCTCCACCCTTACGGCAGTGTGGCTGTAGAATTTGTAAGCCATGAATCTTGAACAACTCTAATTTTGGAATTTTTAAAATCCATATATTTTAACCTCCTTAATACTTTTTATTCATTTAGACAAAACTCATTTTTAATTAATTTAAAGCGAATATTATGTATTGTTTTATTTTAGAGAAAAAGGAAATGCATTTCATGGTATCGAGAAAGTACCTTAATAAGAACTACTGATCATATTCATTAGAAACTTTATCATATAAAATTGCCTTATATGAAGATTTTATAAAAATGGTATTTACAGTTAAATTACATTTATTGAGTAACTTATGTGTGCTAGGCACTGAGTGCTTTACAGATGAAGCTTAGGAAAGTTAAGTAAATACCAAATTAAGATAGTATTTGAAACCAAGCCTGTGTAATGACTTCAGTACCTTTGCTTTTTTATTAAACTGTACTGCTTCAAGTTTACCAAAGACTAGTAGGTATTTCATACATTTTATCTCAAGAAGCTATAATTCCCTAGAGATGTTTTATTGTTCTACTATGTAAAGTTAAATGAGGCAACTGTCAATCTTCCTTAAAATAAGAAATCTAACCTACGCTTGTTTTTTCTTTAACAAGCATGTAGGAGAAGAGGAAAAATACCAGTGATCCTATTACAATTTGGCAGATCAGTCTTAATAGGATTTATATTGTTTAGGAATATTGTAATTTCATTTATAACATTACTATTATAATATTAATATAACATAATTTTCAATAAGATGACGATCAGAGTTATCGGTTTGTTTGAAGGTATTTTGACAAGACAGTGCAACAGATTCTGATGTCTTTGGAGAATTATAGGATCCCTTTTACCAAGTTGTACTTCCAGTATTAGATTTAACACAGTAAAGTATAAGTTGTAACAATTAGGAAAATTCACACAATCTTCGTTTGGCACAGGATAAAAGGATTGTCTTGTGAATGTTTTCAGTTTACCAAATTATCAGGTAGGATTCCATGAGTTAGGTTATGGCATGGGAAGTGTTTCACTCTTTGTAGCTGCAGGACAGAGGGGACATCATCTTCATCTGCTTCTGCAACTCTATTTGTTAGTTATGAAGGTTTGTGTTTTTAGGCAGGATCTGGAATTCCATTTTTTTTGTCATAAAAATACAAATCAGATCTTCAAACTCCATTTTACTGATAAAAGCAGAGAAAGAGATAAATAAGATTTTACTTAACAGCGAAATAATGTTATAATGCATCTAGCATTAATCTTTCACATCTACATTAAGCATTCCTTTTACCCTTTGAAAAATAAGTTTGTAACCTCATTTGGCAAAGTTTTAAGCTATTAAAACATATTGAAATTATAATGGAAAAGATAAACTCTAGAATAGACTTGTAATGGTTATCTTTGTGTGCAGGAGACAGATGCTGAGTCCTTACTGTGACACTCTCAGAAGTAATCCACTGCAGTTAACATGCAGGCAAGACCAGAGAGCAGTTGCAGTGTGTAATTTGCAGAAGTTTCCAAAACCTTTGCCTCGAGAATACCAGGTAACACTTGTTTGGGGTACAATTTTAGGAATTAACATTCTAAAAAGAGGTTTCCATTTTGAATTAAAAGAATGAATTCTCTTAAGTTTTTCAATTTAGAAGGCCCCATTCTTTTTAAGTCAGAAAAAAACTGAGGAATTCCTCCATTTCTTTATAACTAATGTGCTGATTGATAGCATTTAATTCATATCTAGCAATGCCTTGTAGAAATTGTAAGAGGCATTTAGACTATTTCTATTGATCTAAATATTTTTAAACTGCTTGTCTTTTCTTTCTAATTGTTTCCAAAGTCTTTGTCCTGACTGGACGAAAAAGTTGTGGTACATATTTACAGTAGAATACTACTCAGCCGTAAAGAAAAAAAAATCTTATCATTTGCAACAACATGGATGGACCTAGAGGGTATTATGCTAAGTGAAATAAGTCAGATAAAGACAAATACCATATGATTTCACTTATATATGGAATCTAAGGAACAAAATAAATGAACAAACAAAATTAGAGCAGACTCATAGATAGAAACTGATGATTGCCAGATGGGAGAGGGGGTTAGGGAACTGGGTAAAAAAGGCGAAGGGATTAAGAAGTACAAATTGGTAGTTACAAAATACTCATGGGATTTGAAGTACAGTATGCAGAATATAGTCAATAATATTGTAATAACTATGTATAGTACCAGGTGGATACTTGACTGACTGGGGAGATCACTTGGTAAATTATATAAATGTCTAACCTCTATGCTGTACACCTGAAACTAATAAAAAATAATATTGAATATCAACTGTAATTGAAAATAATAATAATAAAATACACAATCTGTCTTTAATTTCCTCTAATTTATATAGAAAACAAGGTTCTTTAAAGAAAGTAACTGAGGTACTCTAATCCAATTAATTAGAAGGCTTGGAAGTTCTGCTTTAGAAAAGATTTGACTATGAGATTTAAAAGGTGAAGGAGTGGTCCTACATGTTCAGTCTGAATTTCTGATTTGTCCTTTTGTTGCCATGGCTATCACTAAAAAACCTCAGCTCTGCTTGCTATTTTCATAGGACTCTTTAGTCAGAAATGATAGCTAACTTAAAAATGTTGCTGCTAAATTTTGAGCTTCCTGTTATGTTTATGACCTCACCAAGTGCTCCAGACACCATAAGATGGCAACTATATTTCTAGGTATAGTAATGTAATTCAATAAATTGGTATAAAATATGAAATATTTAAGATTTATCTGGTACCTTGCTCCTTTCGTGTTCAGAGTATTGTATGTATATGATCCCTTTTATTTTTTCAGTGTTATTTTTTGCATTTGTCAAAACAATGTATAAATGAAGTCTTAAGATACTTGAAGTACAATATATTTACAGTATTTATGCATTAGTTTTGTGTCTTGTCAACTCTTAAAAGTTTTCCAATTCATCCTTTAAAAATATTAGTCAAATTAGTCATCCAATAAAAAAAATAAACTTAGACTAATTTACTTACCTTGCTTATTTCTAAAACTACAACTTTGACATACTGTTGAGGTAGTCTATTACTATCTTTGTGTTGTACTATATATGAAGAAAGTACATAAATATTTACTTTGTGTTGTACAGCATTAGAGGGTTGCTCTAAATTGCCTGTGGACTTTGTTTTGATTATACAGAATGTTTTTTTCTTTCCTGCCTTCCTAATATATTTTTTTATAGTACTTTGATGAGCTCAGTGGAATACCTGCAGAAGATTTGCCTTATTATGGTGGTTCAGTAGAAATTGCTGACTACTGCCCTTTCAGTCAGGAATTCAGTTGGCATTTAAGTGGTGAATATCAACGCAGCTCAGATTGTAGAATATTGGAAAATCAACCAGGTTAGTAGTTTAGTGAAATGAAATGTGGTATACAATTACAGTTACATATCAGTAAAATAGTGGTTAAGGGCACCGACCCTGGAGTTAGACTGTCTGAGTTTGTATTGTGGTTCCACTGCTATGCATCTGTTTTAAGTAACTTAACTTCTCTGTGCCTCAGTTTCCTCCTCTGTACAAAGGAGATAGTAAGACCTATCTCATAGAGTTGTGAGAATTAAATGAATTAATGTAGTAAGAGCTTAGAACCATGACATATAGGGATTGTTAAGCTATTAGATGCACTTGCACAGGTATATACACACACTACTTTTTAATAATACCTTATATCTGTATGACACTTTTCATTTGAAAAGTACTTTCATTTTTATCATTTCATTTTATTCTTCTAAAAACTTGATGAGAGACATAGAGAAGATATTATCTAATTTCACAAATGAACGGAAACACTAAATGATCCATTTAATTGGTGTTAGTGCAAGATCCTTCAATGGAGAGCTGGATTTAGTTAATCATATTAGGTATCCTATTTTTTCTTCCCCCGAGGAGTGTGCATTTTACGTAATTTAGAAGTAACGTCATTTTCCAGATATCAGAGTAATACTATTGTCCCATGGCTAGGAAGATGTATTGCCATATTACTTATTTTCTCTTTATAGATATAAATGAACAGATTATCAAAGGAATAAACGGTATGGCAATTGGATACTCAGCAATAATACTTAGAGCTCATACTTACCACCTCTGTAAATAAAATGTTCTCACATATGATAATGCACAGCAATAAGTAGTTTTCTCACTATGGTCATCAAAATTTTTAACTTGGTCTTTCCTCTCCTCCCCTTATTCCATACTTTATTACAGACTAAGTCATTTAAATTTTAAATTTCCATAATGTTTTTTTCTCTTATTCTTAAACCTGGCAAATTTGTACAGTTATTTTTTTCCATCACTCACCAGCTTAATAACTGTCTAAAGATTTATGATACAACTACCCAGCAGTGCCATGTTAAAGCAAAAGAAATGCACAGATCTGTCAATCATGGGTTTGCTGAAGATATAGTATCACATTTGATTGTTTTAGAGCTGGAGTTGGCAAATGTTTATAGGAAAGAGCAAGATAGTAAATATCTTAGGCTTTATGGGTCATAGAATCTGTATTGCAACTACTCAATACTGCTGTTATAGTGGGAAAGCAGTCATGGACAATATGTAAATGAGTGTAGCCCTGTTCTAGTAAAACTATTTATAAAAAACAGGAAACCCTCAGGATTTGGCCTAAGGGTTGTAGTTTGCCAATCCTCCTTTTTCTTTTTTCTTCTTTAGATACCGATTACTACGTTTTTGAGGACTTCGAAATACTCTTAAAGAAATGTAGAATTCTATATTACATTTCTTTCTTAGCTTATACAGTTAAGATTTTTCAAAACTAACAAAATAAAATACTTTATAATATTTCAAAAAGGGCTAATTGAACTCTGCTTTCAAAAGATAAAACTTGTATTAAGTGTA
>NW_011889461.1:457097-471658 GCF_000151845.1 Pteropus vampyrus
GTGCAAGATCCTTCAATGGAGAGCTGGATTTAGTTAATCATATTAGGTATCCTATTTTTTCTTCCCCCGAGGAGTGTGCATTTTACGTAATTTAGAAGTAACGTCATTTTCCAGATATCAGAGTAATACTATTGTCCCATGGCTAGGAAGATGTATTGCCATATTACTTATTTTCTCTTTATAGATATAAATGAACAGATTATCAAAGGAATAAACGGTATGGCAATTGGATACTCAGCAATAATACTTAGAGCTCATACTTACCACCTCTGTAAATAAAATGTTCTCACATATGATAATGCACAGCAATAAGTAGTTTTCTCACTATGGTCATCAAAATTTTTAACTTGGTCTTTCCTCTCCTCCCCTTATTCCATACTTTATTACAGACTAAGGCATTTAAATTTTAAATTTCCATAATGTTTTTTTCTCTTATTCTTAAACCTGGCAAATTTGTACAGTTATTTTTTTCCATCACTCACCAGCTTAATAACTGTCTAAAGATTTATGATACAACTACCCAGCAGTGCCATGTTAAAGCAAAAGAAATGCACAGATCTGTCAATCATGGGTTTGCTGAAGATATAGTATCACATTTGATTGTTTTAGAGCTGGAGTTGGCAAATGTTTATAGGAAAGAGCAAGATAGTAAATATCTTAGGCTTTATGGGTCATAGAATCTGTATTGCAACTACTCAATACTGCTGTTATAGTGGGAAAGCAGTCATGGACAATATGTAAATGAGTGTAGCCCTGTTCTAGTAAAACTATTTATAAAAAACAGGAAACTCTCAGGATTTGGCCTAAGGGTTGTAGTTTGCCAATCCTCCTTTTTCTTTTTTCTTCTTTAGATACCGATTACTACGTTTTTGAGGACTTCGAAATACTCTTAAAGAAATGTAGAATTCTATATTACATTTCTTTCTTAGCTTATACAGTTAAGATTTTTCAAAACTAACAAAATAAAATACTTTATAATATTTCAAAAAGGGCTAATTGAACTCTGCTTTCAAAAGATAAAACTTGTATTAAGTGTAAAGAGCTCAAAGTATTGCTGGGTTTAAGAGCTTCATCCATTAGCTGTTTAGAGATCATCGAGTCCACCCCATACCTCTGCAGCTTTTTGCTTAGTCTGAGACTAGATCAATATAAGAAAGTTTTATAAAAGTTGCAACACCCTGAAAAAACTTTCATTATGTACATCATTGACCTCATCCTATCATGGGTCACTTGGGAGGTGACTCCTGTTTAGGCCACCAGTAAAGTGATTCTTAGTGCCATTTATTCTACATATCTAACTTAAATACTTCAGGCCCAGTTTTATCTCTTGTTTCTGATGTAACGATTTTCTTCCACTAATTCTTTTATTGAGAACTCAGTTTGAGTTTGGTGCTCTCTTTCTTTTGATTTTTTTAATTGAAAATTTCCATTAAACATGTTTGACTTTTAAAGCAACTTCTAATAATAAGAATGGAATGCTTCAATTTCTTATTCTTTAAGCCAAAAGTCAATTTTTAAGAAAACTTTTCTGGTTTGCCTTAGACCTTTTTAAAAACTATGGTGCTGAAAAGTACGGACCTCATTCAGTTTGTCTAATTCAGAAATCAGCATTTGTCATGGAAAAGTGCGAAAGGAAGCTGAGTTACCCAGACTGGGGAAGTGGATGTTATCAGGTAAACTAAATAATCATTAATAATTATACCAAATATTGTAATTTTATGTCATTATTTGATTTTTATATTTTAAAATACATTTTTTATAGTTCATATACTGATTAATATTTTACTTATCTTGTTTATTTATGTACATATTAGTTTGGATGCTTGTGTTTTGTGAAAATATTGTCATTTTTTGAGAGAAATTGCCTTTTTTCCATTTGTTTAATAAAAAAATATATATAATTGCTATATATCAGCAAGTTTTATAATAATTTTACTTCTTGGCATATGCCCTAAGGAAATAATGGAAAATATGTAATTTTGTTCTTGAACAGGTATTACTTTGTAATGGAAAAAAGTTACAAATTTATGAGATCTGAAGAGAACATAGATTTAAGAATTAATAAATCAACTACTGAGTAATAATAGGTTTTTTCTTTTGAAATTAGAAATCCAAAGAGGGCAAATGACTGTTTTCTTAATTATCTTATTTGCATGTCTGGTATTAAATGACTATATCACCTCATTAAGAACTTTCTAAGATACAGGCATTCTGTAATGTAGGAGCATCCAATTTAATGAATATTCCATACCATACTAATAGATGTCAGGAGAGTGTGATCCTGAAAACTGAAAAATAAGAATTTGTTGTGCCATTTCAGCTTCAAGAGCTTAATGGACTTCTGTAGTTGGGAATTTAACTATTATTTTTAAAGTTTCTTATAAAATTAATTTTTTTTGATAACAGTTTTATTGAGATATAGTTCACACATAGAATTCATATACAATTATCTTTGAAATCTTATAAAGGCCAATTAAAAAAAAAACACTTTCCAGCTATAACTTGACAGCTATAATCCAGCAACCATTTTCTGATAAATTTCATTAAGGATTTATGTATCGATTCAATATGTAGTTTTGACCTATTGTAACCACAATATGTAATTTTGTTTTACTGCCTTCACTTAGTACTTTTTATGCAGAGCAAAACACCCTTTCCAAGTTATTCTAATGGTACTTATTACTTATGGCTGTAGAACACTGTATCATTTTAAAGTATCATAATTTAAGAAGTTACTTCCTTGTTATATATTGAGTTAATTTTTACTTTTCACTATGTAAAAATGCTTTTATAGGTATACATATGTATTTTCCCTTTTTTATTTTTTGAAATAAATCCTTATAAGTGAGAATATTAGGTTACAGGGGATAAATATTAGATTAAAGCTAGAACAGTGACAACTATAATAGGAGGAGGACCTTTTCAGGTTATTTTAATGTTTTATCAACACTATCCTCACTGCAAAGGGATTATGCAGATTTGTAATACCATCTACAAAGATTGAATATACTGCTTGACTTCCCTGTACCTAGTGTTGTCAGTTAATTTTGCTAATTTAATACCATTTATGTGGGAAAGTGTGTTTGATTTCCAAACAATTAACATATGGATTAGCTGTTTTGTTCTCGTTGTTTTTTTAATTTGACAGAGAAGTCGCAAGAATAGTATAAAATTTTTTTTTTTCTGAATCATGTAAGTGTAAATTGTTGACATGCTTCCTCTTCATTCCCAAATACTTTAATGTGTATTTCTTACAAACAAAGATATCTTACATAACCATAATACTACCAAAAAAAAAATCAGGATGTTAACATTGATATATCTAATTCTCAGACCCTATTCAAGTTTTGCCAAGTGTCCTAATATGTCCTTGTAGCAGTAAGATTAATAGTACATGTTGTGTAATTGTCATGTCTCTGTTCTTTAATCTGGAATAGTTCTTCATTCTTTTCTTGATTTTCATAACCTTGACACTTTTAAAGATTACGAGCCAGTTGTTTTCTAGGTTATGTCTCAATATGGGTTTGTCTGATGTTTTATTAAATTCTAGTAATGTATTTGGGACAGTAATATCACAGACATGATGCTCATGTTCTAGTGGTATACTCTTTTGATTTGTCCCCTTACTGGTGATGTTGTTGGTATCTACCAGACCTTCCCACTAACAAGTTACTCCTTTTCTGTTTTAATTGATTCTCTTTAATTATTAAGTATTTTGGAGGGAAGTACTATATCAATAACTTATTTCTTATCATTCTTTCATTTTATTTATGTATATCAGTATTGACTCAAGGATTCTACTTTATTCAATGGATAGTACCATTACTATCATTCTTTATTTTAATATTCAAATTACCCCAGCTTTGGCCAGAGGGAGCCCCTTCGGGCTGGTTTCTGTGTCCTCTGTCATGTCCATATCTTTCTTTGACTATTTCCTTGTTTTCTAGCATAAGATATTATAGGCCCATTTTTACTTTCTTTGCCCAAGCCTAGAATCACCCATTTCTCTATGGAGCTCTTGTTTCTTTTAGTGAAATGTGATATTTAGAGACTAAGATTTGGGTGCTTAGATGTACTGTTCATTGCTATTGGGATATAGCTTCTCCCCAGGCCCTCTTAGTAGACAGAGCTAGGAAATATATGTATTATGTAATTTATATATACACTCATGTGCGTATATGTATACAGTTAATATATAGATAGATATAGATTTATAAAACATGAGTTTATACCAATATCTTTGATTTCAGTCCAACATAAGTGGATTCATTTAACTTTCTCCCTTTCCATATTTGTAACTCCTTTCTCTGACGGTGAGAAATCTGGCTCTCATTGTTCTCAATATGCTTACTTATTTGATCTGTTGACATCTCTTCCACCTTCTCCCACCCCTACACAGTTACCCTCCTCAACCACTCGGACTCTGACACAACCTGCCAGGTTACAACGTCTCTTCCTCTCTATAATCCAAATTCTTAGGCTATAAATGCTCTTTCTTCCATGAAACTTTCTAATCTTTATTGTTCTTGTTTCTACTATTTATTGACTCTTAATTATAAAACAGTCTGACACTGCTAATTTTGGGGGGAAAAAATTCATTTCCCACCCTTCTCTCCGTAATTAAAGCTGCTATAGGACAGGTACTTTGTTGTGGACTTCTTTGGTATACTTTTCAGGACTAAGCATGGTACTCAGTTCTCACTTAAAAGATGATTATATTGCACTCAGACTATGGTGATATTTACTTGGTGTGGGTTACTGAATGACAGGCTTATGGAAGAGATTACACTTCATTGTTTTCCTGAAATTTCTAAATGATTATTATATTTAAACTTAACTGATGATAGAGTTATTTCAAAAATGACTCCATTGTTGAAATGTACTTTTGGAACTCCTCTTTTGAAATTGCCTTTAGCAGTAGTTTAATAGCTATCTAAGAAAATCAGTTTATTACTTTGTATCACACCTGTATTAACCTAGTGTTAACCAGTTTAGTCAACTACCTTTACCAAACTCAGTTCTGGGCAATTTGGGAGCTTTTCCAAAAATTACATCTACTCGTAAAGTAAAAATTTGCTACCATTCATCATTTTCAGAAGCATGCACTTGCTTTGAAGATAGTTCCAGGAGTGAAGATTTAGAAATATTTGAAGTAGTATAATTGAAATTAATATGAAGTCTTTTTAGAAAACAACTTTGAAGAAGAAACAGTCATTTAAAATTTTCAAAAGTTAACTTTAATGTGTTTGCTTTTTAAAATTGATTTCATTAGTTACTCCTTGTTATTGAGATATGAGTCCTTGTATTTCTCAGGAAAAGTGCCTATAGCTTTCATCAGATTTTAAAAAGGTGCTAGACTCAAAGTTTTAAAACTTCTACCATACAGTGAAATGCTTTCAGAACCTGAATAACTTAACTCTCTTTATATGAGATCAAAGATATGCCCATAACCCAAATTGTGTTTTATAGCCAGTATTTTTAGTAAATACTAACCCATTTTCCTGACGATGAAGGAGAAATCCTGTATACTAAAATCTTATTGACCTTCTTTGTTTTTTTCTTCTATTTGAAGGTTTCTTGTTCTCCACAAGGTCTGAAGGTTTGGGTCCAGGACATTTCATATTTGTGTAGTCGGGCCGGGCAGGTTCTACCCGTCAGTATTCAGATGAATGGCTGGATTCACGATGGAAACCTGCTCTGCCCATCATGTTGGGACTTCTGTGAGCTCTGTCCCCCAGAAACAGATCCTCCAGCTACTAACTTGACCCGAGCTCTGCCTCTGGGTGAGTAGTCTCTGTGGTTGGAGTAGAGAGGGACTTTTCTTATAAGATTTTGAAAATTCCCTTTAAGGAAAGTCTAAAACAGGCCATATGATCATTTTCTCTTCTAATTGTAATTTTTTAGGGAAAATCTCTTTCCCACCACTGATTGTGTGTATGTGTGATGGGAGCAAGATCTGTGAGGCTTGGTAATAGACTCTTTCTCATTTGTAGCCCCTCAATTTTGAGTGTACAGATTACATCTCAGCCAGCCAGCCACTGGCCTGTCTCAGCATAGAGGAGCCTGTCTCCTTGGTGATATATATTCAGAGTGTCCCCTCAGTGATATATATTCAGAGGGCACTACAGCTATCCTAGATCTAGCTTGATGGTCTTCAGAGTACCTTGCTGTAAATTCTTTGTTGAAGACCTAAGATCCTGTACAAGGATACAGGAGCTACTTTAACAAGTGTTAAGTGCCACTGTCACTTTATTAGAAGCTTTCTGTGGTAGTGTGGAGCCAGCCTATTCCTCTACTTTGGAAATATTTTCAGGTTGTAATGATGTGAACCCTAGGTAAGTTTTATTTCTTCTGTCAGTTCAGTGCCAGAGAGAGCCCTTCTGTGCCAGATGGGTTCAACGGAACCAAAAACAAATTTCCAAAGTCATAATGTTGAGGCGTCAGTTCTATACGTTCTCCGTGTGAAACATCCTCTTTTTTTCTTTTGTAATAAATACTGCAAAGTTCCTTAATCTGACCACTGCTCCAACATTCAGTAGCCAAAACCACATCGCTGTGACAAGTTTCTGGGTTTCTTTATCTCTCCATCTTGATTTCTTATTCCAACTGATCCTCTGGCCACCTTTCACTCCCTCCCGACAGTCACTGTTATGGTGGTCTGCACTGGACCCAGCCAGTTTCTCCTTCAATGTTTCCAGTCAGTCCAGCTCACATCCCTGTTCGTGGAGCAGCACTGACAGCTTCGATGTTCTATATCTGACCCTCTCAGGAGAAAGCAGGGGGAGGGCTTAAGGGGCAGTGTTTATAAAGCCTGCAGTAGAGTGCAGTAACATTCCTAGGCCTTCACTTTCACTCATCACTCACTCACTCATCCAGAGCATCTTCCAGTACTTCAAGCTCCATTCATGGTAAGTGCCCTATACAGATGTATCATTTTTTATTTTTTATACTGTACCATTTTTTACAGTACCATTTCTCACTGTAACATTTTTTTGCTGTATCATTTTTTACTGTACATATTTTTACTGTACCATTTCTATGTTTTAATATGTTTAGATACACAAATACTATTATGTTACAATTGCATACAGTATTCAGTACAGTAACATGCTGTACAGGCTTGTAGCCTACAAGCAATAGGCTATATATCGTATAGCCTAGATGTATAGTAAGCTATACCATCTAGGTTTGTATAAGTGCACTCTATGATGTTTGCACATTGACGAAGTCACCTTATGACGCATTTTTCAGAATACATTCCCCCTCCCCTTCCTTCAGCAATGCATGACTGTGTGAACAGAAAGATCTTATACAATGTTTTATTTTCTGAACTGGAAGTATTTTTTAAATGGAACTGTGTAACCTTTTGCCTATTCTGTGGTCTGGTTGAAAATGGAGGGCTACATTCGCTTTGGAACTCAAAGTTTCGACACCTCTAAGATTTAATTTCCTCGGCCATTATCTAGACATGAGCTATGAGTAGGTGAGATTTGGGAGATTAGTACTTGTGTTGAGGACTCAACAGGACTCAATCTCTTGTTGCACTTGTGGGTAAGATTTGTTAAGGTGAAAAGATACAAAGCAGAATCAGCAATGGGGCAAAATCTGGAGGAAGCCAGTTCTTAGACACCAGCTAAAGGCCATCCTTATAAGAAAGACTTTTGAAGGACAGCAATCTCAGGCCTGCTATGTTAACTCTTTTCTGCGCAGTATTCCAGTGAGCGAGCTGTGTTTTCTGCAGTTATAATAGTAATGACACAACGAATTGTTTGAAATGATAAAAAAATCTTAGATTCTTTCGATGTGGTATATATAGTATATGTATGTCGTGTTAAATACTTTTAGTTAACTTTTACTTTTCATTCGAAGTTGGTAGGATAACTTACTTTTGTTATTACTGTTAGATTGCTTTGGCTAGAATTAGAGGGCTGCTAGTCCACAGGTAGGTGGTTCTGATGGAGTTCCCATCCTCAAACCTAATCTCAGGGTTAACTGTAAGAAACTGTCAATATCTCGTCGCCCAAGAGATGGGAAAGGATTAAACCATTAGGAATGAGAGCTGAGATAAAAAGAGAGTTACTCCAGCTGGTTCAGGGGTAAAAAGAAAAATCTTAGGAGTACAGTAAAAGAATGTGGGGAAAGCTAGACCAGTGTAAGGTGCTGTGAAATGATCAGATCCTATTGTTGGAGCATGACAAAGACAGGTGAATCTGCGGAAAGGAAGTGGAGAGTAGAGAAAACAAACCACCCCACCTCCTCCACCTCCATCAACCAGTGTCTTAGACTCTACTTCTATTTAACCTGCTCCATCTTTATCCATCACCCTTTTGATATTATGATGCTACAATGGGATTTCTTTTCCTGTTAACCAATTCTATGAGGAAGCATGCTGAAAAAGACATTGTAATCTATAAATCATTACTACAATTTCGAAAAATATATAAAATATTACAAGAATAGATGTCTTTTAGGCATTGCTTTTTAAACATTATAAGTATCACTGTTGAAATTCTAAAATATTCCGACTTGCCATATTTATTAGTTTATGTGATTAGAGCACGCACTAAGCCCTTAATGAATTGTGTGCCACGGACTATGGCAGGCTTTACATATGCTAATTTTTTAAGTAAATAGTTTGTTTCTTTTTAATATAGGTTTATGACCCACCAAACTTGTAAAATTAGATGTGATGCTTTTAATATACTTATATGAAAAATAATAATTAGAATTAACCTAAGATATTTATTAAATGATTATCTTAATCTGTTATGAATTAAAATATTTTTTAGGTTTTTAAATATGCTTTTAAAACGTTAAAACTGCTAATATTCTAGAGATAATGTGAAAAGATATTCTTCTCCTCACATTCTTCTGAGTTTTGTTATTGCTGATCTCAGGTGTTAGTTCACACAGCCTTTTCTCACATTTGTAATTTCTTTTGGAATGTAAAACTTTCATCTTTTTTCCTTTTCTCTAGTCATCACTTCCAAATGCTAGAGTTTGATTAGATAGTTGTTCTGAATTGCCTAAGATAGTTTCCATTAGTAAATATGAAAGATTTATTTCTAAATTCTTTCTGGTCTCTTCAGATTGTAGGGGTTATTTTTGTTTCCATTTATTAAATGCTAGCCAAGTGCCTTAAGTCTATATAATTGCATTTAATCATCACAAAAACTAATGAGGTAGAAATTATCATTTTACACATGAGAAAACTAAGATACGAAGAGATTAGGTAATGTGTCTACTGTCACAGCTAATAATAAATAATGAGGTTTAGATAAAAACCCAGATCTGATCGTCTCCAGTTCATTTTGAAACATCTTCTTTGAATCTTTCTTTTTAAAGAGTACTATCACAGAAAGTGCAGTATTTTTGAAAGACAACAAATGTTCCAGAGCTGCCATTAATGTTTTAATAGCTTGTTAAATATTAGTGCCAAAAGTAGATAAACAACAACTAGTTCTCCTCCTATTTCCTTTGGGCCAAATTGAGAATCATGAAATAAAGGGAAATGCCTTGTGTTATTGGACTCCAGGTTTCATTCCTTATTCCAGCCAAGACCACACTACCTGATGCTCTAGGCCAGAACTTATCTAATAGAACTTTCTGGGGTGATGGAAATGTTCTGTAATCTTCATTGTCCAATACAGTACTCATTAGCCACATGTTAAAGGTGTGAAATGTAGCTGGTGTGATTGAATAATTAAATACTTTTATTTCATTTTAAGTCATTTAAATTTAAGTAGCACATATAGCTAGTGGCTAATGTATTGGGCCATGCAGCTAGCTCTAGGACAGAGTTTCTTAAACTTTTGCATGAATCAGAATCATGTTAAAACACAAGTTGCTAGGCATCACCCTCAGAGTTTCTGATTCAGAAGATCTGGGTTAGAGCCTGAGAATTTCCATTTTTAACAGGTTTCCTGATGATGCTCTTGTTGATCCAAGGACCATACTTTGAGAAGGTCTGTTCTTGGCTAAGTGGGATTTTCCTAACATTTAACAATTACCAGATGATTCCATTAGGGAAGAACAGAAGTTCCCCCATGGCTTACCTGAATTACATGCAGTGAAATAATTTTTTAAAATACTCATGTCACACTATTTAGTGCTCAGAAGAGCCAGCTCCAGTACCTTGATGTTATATTCTATTCAGCCCTATTTTTCTTACTTTTTAAGCAGGTCAAACTTGAAGCTTGGTTGGGTCTTTACTAGTCAAAATATTAGAAAGGACAACTCATCTTAAGAAAAAGTCAGGTTCATCTGGTCTCTTGGCTGCTCTAAAAATGTTTTCCATTCTGAGATATGTTTTGGGAAATCGCTTTAGCTATGAGAATAACTCATGGCTGAATTAAAATATATTTCTAGGGCCCAAAGCCCATAGAATCTTACACTGTTTCCAGATCAAGCCTGGGGTGATGTGGCTAGATGGATATCTATTCTGACCACTAGACCACCAGGGAACAATAGATGGGTATCTATTTAGAGATTGGGGACCATATGTCCTGGTTTGCCTAGGACAGTCCATGTGCCTTTTGTCCTGGTATAATTATTAATAGCATTTCCTTGTGTTAAAACAATCAAAAAAAATAGTTGATCTAAGCAAATTTTATTTCACACATCATGAAGTGGGCAATCTCCACTCTCAAGAGTCCAGAGACCTGCAAAATAAGAGAAAAGAGCTGCAAGCAGGAAACAAGGAAGAAGCACTTGGCTTATGTTGATTGGCTGGGGTTGCATATTTGACTTTATTTCATAAGTTCAAGAAACAAGGAAATAAGCGTAGAGCCCAGGGTTGGCTCGGTGGTTGGAGATTGGCTGACTAGATATATTGTGTTTCTGATCATGCACATGAAATTTATCTAAGTTTCAGTTTATTGATGTAGCACCATGAGTAGGAGTGCTACATCTTGGGACTAGAAATTTATTTCAACACTTGTCTCAAAATGTCCTGATTTGGGGTAATAAATTATATGGTCACCCTAGAAGAAGGGAGAAGGAAGAACCGAAGAGAATCCTACTTCCCATGTCAGAATAGCCAAGACTGTAATATACTTTCATGTATAGCATCTTTAACTTTGCTGGGATACTACACAAAGACACTTTTTTCTCTTTTTGGGTGCCGTTTTTTAACTTTGATATTGTGGGTGCATCTTTTCTTCCTACATAAACATTTTGTTCTCTCTCTCTTTTTTTTTTCCCCCAAAAATGTAAAAAAAACCACTTTGCATATCTGGGTTTCAGGAAGTCATTCCTGATTCTGCTCTCCAAAGTGGTTCTTGTTCATCTTTTAATAATCGTCTGTACTTATCTGTCAATATTTAGTCGGTGTGATTTATTCCAAAAATGTCTTTAGAAAGTCAATTTTTTCTTTTCAACCCTAGATCTCTGTTCCTGTTCCTCTAGCCTGGTGGTCACCCTCTGGCTTCTACTAGGCAACCTGTTTCCTCTGCTGGCTGGATTCCTTCTGTGTGTATGGCACTAGAAATGGAAAAGTAGATTCTCGAGACATTCCTTCGTGTCTTGTTCTTGTGAACAAAGCACAAAATCTGGGCGAGTGCCAGCCTATGCGGATGGCAGAAGTGGCATTCCTGATTTCGGCGTGGAAGTATTGACCCCTATCAGACCTTGAAGCAGAGCTTCACAGCAGTCACTCTTCATCGTCAACGCAACAGCCTCAGAACTTGAACAAGGAGAACGAATTCCAAGTCACCAAGTCTTTTTATTTTTCAGGATACATAACCTTCCTAAAGTTTTCCGTTGAAAATGAGATAATTGGTGAAATTTTCAGATTACATACCTCAGCATTTTCATTAACGTAAAACAATGTGAAAGTTTATCAATACTGTAATAATTTAAAGAACAGCTAATTATTGCAAGATTATAACCTGTGGCTCCTGTCCCTAGAAGTATAAATTGTCCCTAGAAGGATAATTGGATTGAGATTTCTACATCACTATTATAACCATTTTGAATTTAATGGCTGTACATGGTACACTTAAATCATTGTTCTAAAAAGTCTTTTTTAAAATTACGGTTTGCTAAATGTTATGATTTAACCATGCTTGCCTTTTTCAAACTAGCTGTGTAGTAGTTTGCTACTGAATCATTGTGTTTGTAGCCCTTCTTCCAGCTATGTCTGTTACTCATTGGTCTTAAGAGCTCTGATTCTAATTGTATTTTCCATTATTTAATAATGAATTGAAAAACTGTGGAAGCAGAGAGAGAAAAAATACTCTGCCCTATGAAAACATTGAAGACATAAAAACAGAAGAAAACATAATTGTATATTTTCCAGATAATAGTTACAACAACTGTCATCCAACAAAAATAGAACTATTCCTTTTTGAACAATGAAGATAAAAAGAAATTCTGGTATAGACAAGTATGCAGTTATTTTCACGTAGGCTTAGAAATTGTTTCAGAAGAACTATCTGAAAATATTTTATGTATAAGAGGAAGAATATAAGTCGAAGCAAGATGGTCTGAATTGCTTACTGACAGCAAAGTGTAGGTTTGGTGTAGGGCCTCTGCGATAGGGTCTGTCTGCTTTACCACGCAAATGTGGCTCAGCCCACAGAAGTTGGGAGGTTGCCTTTGCTTTAAAAGGAGTTGATGTCCTTTACCTCCTGCTTCTGACACTTCTGTTACCACATAGATTCTGGTCCACAGAAGCAATTCTGCTCTGGTACCAGAGCTTACCAACCCCACTTTACTAATTAAATTTTGCAATGATGTGTGATGCCCAGTTTTTCTCTCTAAAGCTAGTAAAATTCTGTGGCATTATAAAACATAGCCCTTGGACAAGCTGTGTTTATAATGCCACAGGATTTTATTCATTTATTGACTGGTTGGCCCTTTAATTCAGCATATAGTTATTGAGCACTCTATTTAAGAAATTGTGCTAAATGAGCAAGTAGCATAATTACGAAAGAATAATTCCAGCTATTTGGCACTGGGGCCAAAGAGCAAACCCGGCATAAAAGAAAGTCACCTTTTTTTATGCGTAAATTTTAAATGTGTATTTAAATATACAGTTTTGAATTGAAGATATTTGTCGTTGTGAAGAGCTGGAGGTCTCTAGCATATCCACCTTCAGCTAAAGAGAAGCCGAGAGTAAAGGTGTCAGGCCAGTGCTTGGTTTTCTGCCTATGTCATGTATACTTTAAATTGTGCAAGGTCAGAGAAAAGTAGAGTATATTTTTAAAGAATATCATAGAAATCTAAACTTACATACCTATTGTGATTGTGAATCATCCTGCAAAGTTGTATAAAGAATTTCACCAAAAATACTATGGATTAATAATACATTTGAGATTTACAATGATAAGTTTGACTATATTTTGACTGTTGTGCAGTAACGCCATTTAGGAAGTATTGTTTCTGAGCATGGTGCTTTTTATACTTGAAATATATTTTTGCTTTATTTTTTATTGATATAATTATATTTGCACTAATGACTTTCTGGAGAAAATATTATAGAGGACATTTTTTCTATATATATTTATTAAGCTTGGAATCTGGTAGCCCAGTGTTTTCTCTGCACAAATATGAAACTTGATAAAGTATGATGTTAAGAAATCTTGAGTTTCTGAGGGTAACTAAATGTGCTGGTGTCTTCCTTCCTCTTCAACAAGTCTTGAAAGTGGTTGCTTATCACTGATTCTGTATAGCTTACTCAGTGAAGATGTAGAAGGCCACTGAACCTGTAAGGAATTTTAAGAAGCATGTTTTAGTCACTTAGATTATGACAGTATTCTAAAAACAAAGACTTTTAAAATCTGAGATTTCAATGCAGAAGTAGTGGGCTGGAATTCAGCTTTGAACTGAAGAATTTGAAATGGCCTAAATGTCAGTATCCTATTGCAGGTTATACCCTTCATGTTAGTAAAACCAGCTCACTGAGAAAAAGACTGAGCAGACTGCAACCAAAGTGCAAGTGAGTTGGAGTAGGGAAGGAGCATGGAGAGGAGCTGATTTGGGGATAGTAGACTGGAGTTCCCTTCTAACTCAGTAAGGGTCAAGTGCTTACAAAAACTGACTACCTCAGTTTTCAGTTCAGACTTAGGTTCATTTTGATAGTATTAAGGTCCCAACTGTATCAAGTGAATTTGTCTCTCAGGTTTTCAAGAACAGAATTCATAGGAAGGAAGCAAAAGCCATGTCAGAAGATTTGAGCTGACAGCTTTAAAGAAACTGGCAAGCAGTTAGGAAGTCTTAATGTAAATCCTTTAATATTATTCTGAAGAACATCCTTTAACCTTATTTCTTAAGGATACTTATTTGTGTTAAGACCAAATAGACATTCTAAAAATGTTATAAATTTTGCTTAAAATTAGTTTCAGCCTAGTATGTTGGCTTAGAGTTTATCAGTGTTTGAAGATGAAACAAATTAGTGAAGTTTAGTTTTAGGAAGAAACATGAATAAGTATACCAGAATATTCTATAAAATTTTACCAGTAGTCTCTAATATAGAAGACCCATTGATTGAGACTATCTGTAAAATGACTAGATGCTTTCTCAGACTCTTTCTAGCTCTAATATTCTATAACTAATACTTA
>NW_011889461.1:471708-479896 GCF_000151845.1 Pteropus vampyrus
AAAGAATAATTCCAGCTATTTGGCACTGGGGCCAAAGAGCAAACCCGGCATAAAAGAAAGTCACCTTTTTTTATGCGTAAATTTTAAATGTGTATTTAAATATACAGTTTTGAATTGAAGATATTTGTCGTTGTGAAGAGCTGGAGGTCTCTAGCATATCCACCTTCAGCTAAAGAGAAGCCGAGAGTAAAGGTGTCAGGCCAGTGCTTGGTTTTCTGCCTATGTCATGTATACTTTAAATTGTGCAAGGTCAGAGAAAAGTAGAGTATATTTTTAAAGAATATCATAGAAATCTAAACTTACATACCTATTGTGATTGTGAATCATCCTGCAAAGTTGTATAAAGAATTTCACCAAAAATACTATGGATTAATAATACATTTGAGATTTACAATGATAAGTTTGACTATATTTTGACTGTTGTGCAGTAACGCCATTTAGGAAGTATTGTTTCTGAGCATGGTGCTTTTTATACTTGAAATATATTTTTGCTTTATTTTTTATTGATATAATTATATTTGCACTAATGACTTTCTGGAGAAAATATTATAGAGGACATTTTTTCTATATATATTTATTAAGCTTGGAATCTGGTAGCCCAGTGTTTTCTCTGCACAAATATGAAACTTGATAAAGTATGATGTTAAGAAATCTTGAGTTTCTGAGGGTAACTAAATGTGCTGGTGTCTTCCTTCCTCTTCAACAAGTCTTGAAAGTGGTTGCTTATCACTGATTCTGTATAGCTTACTCAGTGAAGATGTAGAAGGCCACTGAACCTGTAAGGAATTTTAAGAAGCATGTTTTAGTCACTTAGATTATGACAGTATTCTAAAAACAAAGACTTTTAAAATCTGAGATTTCAATGCAGAAGTAGTGGGCTGGAATTCAGCTTTGAACTGAAGAATTTGAAATGGCCTAAATGTCAGTATCCTATTGCAGGTTATACCCTTCATGTTAGTAAAACCAGCTCACTGAGAAAAAGACTGAGCAGACTGCAACCAAAGTGCAAGTGAGTTGGAGTAGGGAAGGAGCATGGAGAGGAGCTGATTTGGGGATAGTAGACTGGAGTTCCCTTCTAACTCAGTAAGGGTCAAGTGCTTACAAAAACTGACTACCTCAGTTTTCAGTTCAGACTTAGGTTCATTTTGATAGTATTAAGGTCCCAACTGTATCAAGTGAATTTGTCTCTCAGGTTTTCAAGAACAGAATTCATAGGAAGGAAGCAAAAGCCATGTCAGAAGATTTGAGCTGACAGCTTTAAAGAAACTGGCAAGCAGTTAGGAAGTCTTAATGTAAATCCTTTAATATTATTCTGAAGAACATCCTTTAACCTTATTTCTTAAGGATACTTATTTGTGTTAAGACCAAATAGACATTCTAAAAATGTTATAAATTTTGCTTAAAATTAGTTTCAGCCTAGTATGTTGGCTTAGAGTTTATCAGTGTTTGAAGATGAAACAAATTAGTGAAGTTTAGTTTTAGGAAGAAACATGAATAAGTATACCAGAATATTCTATAAAATTTTACCAGTAGTCTCTAATATAGAAGACCCATTGATTGAGACTATCTGTAAAATGACTAGATGCTTTCTCAGACTCTTTCTAGCTCTAATATTCTATAACTAATACTTACCCAGAATGCTAGGTCACTGCTGGCTCTGATCCACCTCTCAGAGTAAGCCAGCTTGCACATCATGTTCATCAGTGTCTTTGCTTGATGCCTTAGCACTGTCCATGTCCTTGGACACTGAATGGAAAGAGAAGAGCCCGTCTCTGAGGGCATTATAATAGTCCTGGCAGAAGGAGGTGGACAGCAGTCACAGCCCCACAGACCTGTTTTATAGTGGGCACCAGTCATTTGTGCCATGTCCTTGCAGCCCAGGAGTAACATACTTTAACAAAGTCTGTAATATTCATTCTGAAGAAAGAACTTACCTAAAGGGATGACCATTTTTTAAATATATACATTTAGTCAGGGTTGGGGAGGGAGTGATGAATAATTTTATGTTTACATTTTTGATAAATAGAAGACTTAAGAGCTAATCTTTATTTATGGTATTGAACTTTAAGTGTAATATATTCCTTAGAACAAACACAACTTTAATAAAAAAATGGAAACTAATCTTCATCTTGTCTTTACTTAACACTGTCAGTTTTTAAAAACCTAAGTGAGAAACACAAACACAGCAGCCATGCACTCTATTTGGGGAAGATGAAGTGTTTTATTATGAAACTATTGTTTTTCTTCTTACTAGAATAAAATTGTCATACTTAAAGAATGAGGATGGTTTTTCTGTAAAGCTACAAGGAGTAGCCCTCCTCAAATAAGCAGAAAAGAGCAGACTAAATCAATTTAGGGCAGCCCCCTCTGGCTAAAGATTATTCCATTCCCTTTCGTTCTGTACTCTGGGCCAGGAGTCTCATTGCATGACCACCCTGGTGCATTCAAGTACTACACTCTGCAATATTGGCAAGTATTTTGTGGCTGTGATTCTTCCTCAACCTGAAAGTAGTTAAGAGTATGTACCTGGGACATGCCTTCACCAAGTACTTAGAGCCATTCTTCCCTGTGGCATGGAGCCAAGCACTTTACGAAACTGATTTAACATAGCCTGTGTGACATGATTGCTGAGCTGAAATCTTTGTGGGAAGTTTTAATAATAATATTTAGATTTTTAAAGCTTTAAATATTTCATATAAGTAGCTAAAACTACATACATCAAGTAGTTGAATAAATCCAATATTATTTGCACAGTGTACTGAAGATAAACCTCTCTACATCTTACATGTTACCCACTTATACTACCTTTTGATATGTTCATAGGATATAGCTTATTTAGGCATATTACATAAAATTGTCTTCTGTCATAACTTCTCCCATAGATTTGCTGAAATGTAAGAATTTATTTAAATCAGCTTTGTTAATATTCCATCAAATGTTCATTCTTTAATACTTAAAATAAATTGGACTGATTTAGAGATAGTTGTCTATCTCTAGTAGATGACCAATACCATTCCTATTTTATATCTATAGAAATGTTACTTTCTGCCTATAGACATTAGTATACCTTAGTCAATGCCACTTTAATACTCAGTGCCGTTAACATTTTTTAAATTTCAACAGAAACAGTGATTCAACAAATTTCTGACATTGTCTCATTTAAAAATATTTAAATTACAATATCTAAACACTTCCTGGCTCCATCCCCACCACCCCTGCTCCTTGTCCCATTAGGTCTCCTAATGACATTTCAAGAGGCTGCAGGTCATTCGGAAGAGATTTCACATGTTTTTACACACAAGTGTCCATGAGTCTGTGTACAGTGAAGGTTTTGATGTATTTGGCTGAGGATGTGAAAATTTAATGTGAGGTAGCCACAAAGAATAGAGCAAATGTTGCAAGCCCCAGCACAGCTTGCCAGCCCAGCCCTCAGAGTCTTGAATCTTAATTGAGGTTAAATAAAACACAGTATGCCACTGTTTTAAAATGATTTGGTTGTGAAGCTTTATGCTTGTTGCTAAGGAAATAAAATGTGTATGTAAAATCTGCATTTCTTACAGTAGGTTTGACAAGAGTAAAGAGGGAGCCGGTAAGTAATATTTAAGTGTTTAGTAACCCTTAGGAAGAGAAAAATGGAGAAGTGAAATATGGGAGGAGAGTCAGTTCCCAGACTGACAGGTGAGTCAGTGGCTCTACCACCCTGGGAATTTGCCCCAGATCCCCTGCACCAGCAGAGTGTACCATGCCTGATCTCCACAGTTGGGGAGTTTTTCTTTATTTTTCTTATATTATCCTCTCACAGCCATCCCAGTTGTCCTCCATTCCAGGCTATGGTCACTCCTCCTGCCTCCCCATCACCAGTTCAAAACAGCCCAATTTTCTCAAGTATATAGACATGTCTGTTTGGTGGTATTAGTGCCTAGGTGTGGTGGTGATGGGTCTTATCCCTCATCATTTCTTAAGGATTCACTTGGAGGGAATGAGCCAGCAGCCCTCACTAATTTACTAATTTGGCAGAAACCAAAAACACTCCTACTTCTACAGTGTGCTTTTGCTGTTTCATAATTTTGTTAACCACCATTCAGTTTCCAGGTTGGGAATGACAGTTCCTGGTGTGGCTGCCCATGCACCATGGCCCAGGAGGCATGGTGGTGGAAATACAGCTTGGAATCAAATCTATTGAGCTGAGAGACCACAATGGGTCAACTCCAGGGTGGGCAAGTACCCGCCTGGGGTGTGGCGGTCAGGTGCTAAAAATAAGCCAAAAGCATAGATGCAGAAACTATTATAGTGCAGAGGCAGAACTAGATAGTCAAGGTGAGTCTAAGTCACAGGGGAAAGTGAAAGCCTAGGAATTTGATACTAAGAAATCAGTCAAAGATGAAAGAAACAGAGCCAGAGGATCGAGTATGCATACAGAAGGACCAGGCCTGGTCCTGCCAGATGGGGAGGGGCTGCATTTTGTTTTTGAATCCCAGGTTTAAGTGCACTGAGAGAGCCTTCTGATCTTTAGCACTATGGAGTTACTGAATCTAGTGATTTAACACTGGAAAAGTATTTGTTGGGTATTTACTATATTCAATGCACATTTAGCACTCTATCAGGCACTCTACTGGGCCATGGAAACACAAGAAACTGACAGAAACTGACAAGAAACTGACCTTGTCCTGGAGCTAGTGAAGGAGGTTATTAAATACAGTAAAGCATAGACTTGAAATTGATGGGATAAAATATATAGTACGCTGATGAGAAATAGTGGAGAAAGCAAGGTAAAAGAAATTAAAATGCCCAGTATTTCAGAATCTGAGAAGGTAGAAGCTGAGATCAGAGCGTGGAGAAAGGACTGCCCCATCCACTCTAAGATAGGACTTGGAAGGAGCAGGAGCACATTGATTATATTTGTTTGTTGGAAGCTTTCCAGAGGTCCTTGCTCTGGAAAGAAGTTGTTATTGTCTGTGAATGGAGTCTGGAATCTGAAGAGTATTGGGGTTTAAGTTTCTGCAAAAAGTTGTGTTTTGGTGGTGACTGTTCTGGATCCATTTTTCCTAGAAGACAGTGTGCCAGTCCATAGATTCCAGTCTTCTTTCATTTCAGATAATTTTTTAAAATTTTATCTTTACTATTTTCAGTTTTCCTCTTTCGGAATTCCTATCATGTATGTGCTTGTCTTCATTTATTATCAATTTTTCTGTAATCCGTAAATTCTTTAGTTCATGGTCTTTCTCATTTCTGCCTACTATGACCTTTATGTTGTTTTCAACAATGTCTATTATCTCTTATGCTCCTTTCATTTTTGCTCTCTTTTTTGTGGTGTATCTTTCCTAAGTCCACAGTTGCCTCTCAACATCTGTGAAGTCGATGATTAGAACTCTGGGTATAGTTGCAGCTGCCTGCAAACACTTAAGTCCTAATAATCTTGGTGGCTAATAGCAACAGAAGCATAAAAATGGGAAATACTTCACATCTGCCTTCTAAATATTGTAAGAGTGTATCTGATTGGCAGAACCTAATTTACATCCAGAATCCTAGCTGCAAGGGAATCTCAAAAATGTAGTTTTAAGCTTTACATACTCTACAAATAGAAGGACAGAGAAATTTGTTAGACAGAAATTTTAAATAATTTCCTCCAAGGTTTTTGTCTTTGGTATATGCTTAAAAGACCTTCCCTACCCCATTATTCATTTTTTTAAAAAAAGATTGTTTAAATTTTTTCTTTGGAAAATACTGAACACAAATAATAGAAATAATTCATAGTTCTACCATTCTTAAAAAAATAAAAGTCTTTCCACGTCCTTTGGCTCCTCCCATTTCCATACCTCTAGGAAGGTGACCTAGAGGGTCTAAGTTTGGCACATATCCTGTCAGACTTTACTATATACATGCATAAATATAGCACTAGGTATAAAATATTAAAAATAAAAATGGTATCACACTACACATATTTTTTGCATTTTGTTTTTATTGCTTACAGATTCAGCACTGTCATCTTTACAGGTCAGTAAACTTAGATTTATCTCATAATTTGTAATGACTTCATGATTCTTCATTATGGATATGGCATAATTTATTTAGCCACTTCTCTACTGATGGACATTTATGTTATTTGTAGTATAATTATTCACCTATATTTTATTCTGGTTATTTTAATTTTTATATTTAGTGTAGCAGGAATTAATTTTGACATTTGGCCTAATGATTCTAACTTTATTATGTCAAGTGATTGAGATAATACATGTAAACAGTGGTATATAATAGCTATTATCGTCACTATTGTGTTGTCATGATGATGATGATGATGATGATGATGATATCGGTAATGGTGATGGTGATCATGGCCTTCACTATCTTAAAGATATATATTTTTACATATAAAATTGTTCCTTAATTTAAAAAGTATATTTGTTTTCAAAAAGATATCTGCCTAGTTTTACATCTTGAAACCAAAAGTCATTATCCTCTTTTTTTTTAACCTAGCATTATGGTTATAAGTATTTTTCCATGTTATTAGGATTTATGAGGATTCTTTTCTTTGTCTTCTATTTCTTTTTTTAATCTTTATTTTTTTAACATTTTAATTTTTTAATTACAGTTGACATTCAATATCATATTAGTTTCAGGTGTATAGCATAGTGTTCAAACATTTATATAACCTACAAAGTGATCTCTCGATAACTCTAGCACCCTCCTGGCACCATACATACATAGTTATTACAATATTATTGATTATATTCCCTATGCTGTATTTTATATTCCCATAACTATTTTGTAACTACCAGTTTGTACTGCTTAATCCCTTCACAGTTTTCACCCAGCCCCCCAAATCCTTCCTATCTGGTAATCATCAGTTTGTTCTCTGCATCTATGGGTTCATTTATGTGTTGTTTGTTCATTTATTTTGTTTTTTAGATCCCACGTGTAAGTGAAATCATGTGATATTTGTCTTTCCCTGTCTGACTTATTTCACTTAGCGTAATACCCTCTAGGTCTGTTCATGTTGGTGCAAATGGCAAGATTTCATTATTTTTTATGGCCGAGTAATATTTCATTGTATATGTGTACCACCTCTTCTTTATCTAATTGTCTGTCAATAGACACTTAAGTTGCTTCCATATCTTGGCTATTGTAAATAATGCTGCAATGTTTTGAATTTCTTTGGATAAATACCCAGAAGTATGATTGATGGGTCATATGGTAGTTCTGTTTTTAATTTTTTAAGGAACCTCCATACTGTTTTTTATAGTGGCTGTACCAATGTGTAATCCCACCAACAGTGCACTAGGGTTCCCTTTTCTCCAAACCCCAACAAAAACCGGTTTCCGGTGAATTAATGAAGGGAACCAATCCGAAAAAAGGGAAGGGAAAACCCAATGGTGGTTTAATTTGTATTTCTCTGATGATTAGTGACCTTGTGCATCTTATCATATGTCTATTGGCCATCTGTACGTACTCTTTGGAGAAATGTCTCTTCAGGTCTTCCGCCCACTTTTTATCTGGATGATGTCTTTTTGGTGTTAAGTTGTATGAGTTCTTTATATATTTTGGATATTAACCCCTTACTGAATATATTATTGGCAAATATCTTCTCCCATTCAGTAGACTGTGCAAAATGATTTTAGTTTGTTATAGTCCCATTTGTTTATTTTTTCTTTTGTTTCCCTTGCCCGAGATAACATATCAGAAAAAATATTACTAAGAGCAATATCAGAGTTTACTGCCTATGTTTTCAGATCTTACATTTAAGTCTTTAATCCATTTTGAGTTTATTCTTGTATATGGTGTAAGAAAGTGATCCAGTTTTATTTTTTCATATATATCTGTCTAGTTTCCCCCAACACCATTTATTGAATAGACTCTCTTTACCCCCATTGTATATTATTTACGAGGACTTTTTATGATAGTTATTTAAAACTAGTTATTTCCTCCCACCTCCCTTCTGGGGCTACCAAAGGAATATGGGTATCCCTACCTATCCCTTGGGTACCATGGTCAGCAAACACTTTCTTTTTTCCCTTCCTGAAACTACACAAGATGCACTGGTATGAGGAGAGAGAACATATGCCACTTTTTAAAGTTTTTTTTTTAATTATAAAAGAAACTTAATAAAGGCAATATGGTATTCAGGATTGGATCTTGGTACACACACTAAAAGATATTAGTGAAAAAACTGATGAAATCTGAATAAATCTGT
>NW_011889461.1:480586-483782 GCF_000151845.1 Pteropus vampyrus
TATATATCTGTCTAGTTTCCCCCAACACCATTTATTGAATAGACTCTCTTTACCCCCATTGTATATTATTTACGAAGACTTTTTATGATAGTTATTTAAAACTAGTTATTTCCTCCCACCTCCCTTCTGGGGCTACCAAAGGAATATGTGTATCCCTACCTATCCCTTGTGCACCATGGTCAGCAAACACTTTCCTTTTTTCCCTTCCTGAAACTACACAAGATGCACTGGTATGAGGAGAGAGAACATATGCCACTTTTTAAAGTTTTTTTTTTTAATTATAAAAGAAACTTAATAAAGGCAATATGGTATTCAGGATTGGATCTTGGTACGCACACTAAAAGATATTAGTGAAAAAACTGGTGAAATCTGAATAAATCTGTGTTATTAAATAGTGATATAGTCAATTAGCCAACATTAACTTCTTAGTTTTGTTAAATATACTTTGGTTATACAAAACGTCTGAGTAAAGAGTGTATACAGGAATTGTCTGTAGTATATTTGCAACTCTTCTGTAAATCTAAGATTATTTCAAAATAGAGTTAAATGAAAAGATCATAGTTGTAGAAAATGTGGGAGATACATAAAACTATAAAAAAAAACAAAACAAAAATTAAGCACATAAAAACAAATGGAACATTTGCATTTTGGCATATCTATTTCACATGTAAAATACCCAGTTCAGCATCTGACATAATAGTAGTATATACTTAGTAACATCTAATTCCTTTCCATGTAAGGTCATATTCCTTGGAGAGTTGGCTGAAATGTTATTGCATGGCATAATTAAAGATTTAGAAAGGACTTGGCAATGAATATTCCTATGGGGAATATTTTGGCTCCTGAAGAGCTTCTCCTGGAAATAAGATCTTGGCTATTTTTCTCCTTTCCTCTGGCTTTCCTTCTTTACCCTTTCCCAACTCCCAACCTTCTCAAAGGGAATAAAAACTAGTTAATTTGGATGATTTCTCTGGAGCACTTATTACCAGTCATGGCCTTATTACCTTCACTTCTGTACCTCTCTGGTGATGTTGCCCACATCCATGCATGTGTTTTGATGACTAGCTTCTCATAGATCAGACCAGACACTAGAGTTCTCAAAAATTCTCCAGTTAAAAGGGAGACACATGCCATTATTATAAGAAGGACATGGACAGTACATAGTCCAAAATTAGAACAGAGGAAAAAAAAAAAGATAGGAAGTAGAACAACCAACTCTTCGGAGGGTGCCCTCACAGTCTTCTGCTCACTGTGAAGGCAAAGAATATGAACTTCCTTTCTTATATTCACTGTGTCCCATTGGCTTCCTCCATCCTTACTCCCTCATCTACTTTCGATTTCATAGTCTCCAATTTCAGTCCTCTCCTGTGGGTTTCAAAATGTGGTGTCCGGACAAGTTGTACTCATTAGGAATGCAAATTCTTAAGCTGTACCCCAGACTACTGAATCAAAAACTTGAGGAGTAGGACCCGGCAATCTGTGTTCTAACAAGTCCTCTAAGTAATGCTGTTGCAAACTCAAGTTTGCAAACCACTGCCTTAAACTCTTGTGGTTCTTACCAGCATCCATCTGATAAAATTCCAACTCTGGATGAACCCAGTTATCTGCCTTATTTGTACCTGGACAACTGAAAGAGAAAAGCTTTGATGGAGAAAAGTACTTAACTGAGTGTTAATTTGTGTCATTTTAAACTCAGTCACTGTCCTCAACTGGGTTCTGCCCAGCAACCTTATCTTTCTGTAGTCACTTACTCTTCCACTCTTAGGATTGCCAGAATTAGCAAAGAAAAACAAAACAAAACAAAAACCAGGATTCTCAGTCAAATGTGAATTTCAGATAAACATACACTGAAAAGTTATTTGTTGTTTTTCTGAAATTCACATTTGAGCATCCTATATTTTTATTTGCTAATCCTGGCAACCCTAACTAGGATATATATAAGGTCTGCAGTAGGCAGTTGGAGGAGAGGCTGGATGTAAGCTGGGAGAGAGCAAGCACAAGCTGGATGGAGCCCATAAGGATGAAATGAAACCATGTTAGTTCTTGTTGCCTCTGACCTTGATGGTATTGATGCAGGACAAGTGGAGGGGAGACCAAACCTTGTACAGAGAGAAGAAGAGGGTCCTTTGACAGAGAGTGTAGAAAGAATTCAACACATGTCAAAATTAGAGTCAAAAGAAAAGTTTATGAGTGTGGTCTTCTCACAGAGGCAGAGAATGAGAGGAATAGTGAGAGAGACAGAAAAGGCGCTGAGAGAGACCCTGAGTGTTCAGGGAATTCAGTTTACGTCATTCTTTAGTTCCCATTTCTTTGATGTAGACATACAGTGAGGAAGGGGAAGAGTATACAGCTGAAAAGATAAGAATATGTAGAGTGAAAGGACTGCTGGCAGCTCCCAGCCTTTAATCCATAGGTTCCTCCATGGTTTTAGCCATAGGGAATGACTCTGTTAGTTCCTGTTTCCCCTTCACAGGTGTGAGGAATGGGTTGTTAGCAATCCAGCAGAAATCTTCCTTTGTTCTGAAGGGATCCTTCTGGCCTGGCTGCAGGGCTGATGAGCATACTGCAGTCTCTGATTGTGGCTTTATTAACATTTTAATTCTCTTGCCTCCTCCCTACATTAGTATGGGTGTCCTGCAGAAGCTGGGACACTTTATCACAGAGCTAAACATATATAACTGTTCCCCAAGCCAGGGATGCTATAGGAATAGGGGCAACGCACCAGCAGCCAACATGAAGAGTGTCACCCCAACTGCCCAAACATGCTTTTACCACTTACCAAAAAGGATATTTTGATTTCTCATTGGGCTTTCCCCCTCTGATCCCACTGAGAAGCTCAAAAGACAAGCACTTACCCAGTTCATAGAAGCTGGCTTGGGAATTACTTGGAGAGAGTCAGTGTTGACTTAGGGTTTGCAAAGCAGGATTCTCTCCCTAGTTCCCCAAACACACAACATAAAATTAGATGCAATCACAGTCATCATTTAATTTAGCAAAGTGGGAGTAAATCTTGGCAGTACCTTGGTGAGGGAGAAGCCAAAGGCTCCAGGCTTTACAATGAGCCATCGGCTTCGCATACAGCCTAGGTATAATTCAGAGGGTTGACAAACACAGAGATATTCCTGTCAGCTATGGCCTTGTAGGCATCTAGACTTGCTTCATAGAATCAGAAAAAGCAGACTTTACCTGTGCCTTC
>NW_011889461.1:484517-491500 GCF_000151845.1 Pteropus vampyrus
TCCTCCTGTGTTTAAGGGTATCCTGTGATGATGTTCCAGGCCTGGGGAACTCAATTGTAAACAAGCAGAAGCGGCTTCTGACTTCTCTTAAGAATTATGGCTCTGCCCTGGTTTCACCCTAATTTTCCATAAAAATACAGTGTACTAAAATGTAAACTTATTAAACACATTTTTCCTTACGCAAGGTCAAAGAAAAATATTCACCTACCAAACAATTTCTATTTTAAAGAGCCAGATGTTTCAGGAAGCACTGGCCCTAGTGGCAGCATGCTCTTTCATTGCCCATGGGTGCTTGAAGGCCTTTTGAGGGCAGGGGCCAAACTGGAGACCACCTGAAGGCAGGCAGCCGCTTCTCAGCAACCGTCACTGTTTCTAGGCAAGACCGTAGAGCCAGTTTTGCCAGATCTTCTAATTTTTCAAGAGAAGCCATGAAACAGAACTCGATGTAAAATCTTTTGATTTTTAAATATCAGCAACTAATTCAAACACTGTGCAAATGGAATATATCAGCCGGCAATATGGCTTTGAACTCTCTTTTATGACTACATATTAAAATTTTCTGTATATAACCTCTTTTTTTTCATTTATAACTTGTTCTATTGTTTGCTTTAAAGACCTTTGTTTGCAGTTCTTGCTACATGCTTATCAATAGTGTCCCCTTTGTTCTTTCTAATATGTCTTATCGTCGTAAGAACACTCCGTTCCTACTCATCTCTTAAATTCTGGGCAGATGGAAGAATAACACCTCCCAATGCTTGTCTTTCTGCATTGTTTCATTAAACTCTAAATTCAGTATATTGTGAAACAATTTGACATGTATCAGTTCCCAGGTCTTCCCTTAAGGCCGATAAAATATTATAAAACTAGTTTGGCTGTTCCCTATGTTACACTGCAAGGACCTCAGAGTGTTTGTCTCCACCAAGCCCCTATTAAACATTTTGTCCTTTGTGCATCTTGAGATTCACGAGACCGATGCTTGTCACCGTGTGGCAGTATTGATTCACTGAAAGATCTTTTCCCATCTGCAATGTATGCGGGTCCCAATTTCTCCATGTCTTTACCCACACTTATTTTCCTTTTTAAAGATGTTATAGCCATCCTAGCAGATGTGAAGTAATTGATATCTCATTGTCTATCTCATTTTGATTTGTATTTCCCTGGTGGCTAATGATGCCGAGCATCTTTTCATGTTATTTTTGCCATTTGTCTATCTTCAGAGAAATGTCTACTTAAGTCCTTTGCCCATTTGTTAATTGGGTTGTTTGTTCGTGGTTTATATTTAACTTAGAGTTCTGAAGGCCTCACTACCATAGGTCACAGTCAGTCAGTCTTGACTTTGAAAAATTTATTTACAACCTAGATCAACCTTAGATGACAGAGTCTGGTGTCCAGGACTGTCCATTTTAAAATCTGGGGCCAATTGGAGAAAGAAACTCCTCAGCCGTAGAGTTGGTCCATCTGGTCCTATCATATCTTAAGACACATGAACCAAAAACTGAAATGAAAATGAAAAAGAGAGGATAGGTTTTAAGTTAATTTAGTTTACTATTACTCACTCATCCCTTTAACAAATATTTCTTGAGTACTTTATATGCGAAAAGCACTGGTCGATGAGACAGATGTGGTTCATGTGGGAGGCAGAATAATGATCCCTAAAGATGTCCCGAAAACTTTGAATATATTACCTACAGGTCAAAGGGGACTTTGCAGGTGCGATTAAGTTAAGGCTCTTGAGATGGAGAGATCATTCTGTGTTATCTGGTGGGCCCAATGTAACTACAAGGGTCCTTATGAGAGGGAGGCAGGAGGACCAGAGTGAGAGAGCTATGAGGATGGAAGCAGAGTCAGACAGATTTAAAGACACTATGCTGGCTTTGAAGATGGAGGAAGAGCCAAAGAACGCATACATTTCTTTAGGCTGGAAAAGGCAAGGAAACAGATTCTCCTCTAAAGCCTCTGGAAGAAATGCAGTCCTGCCCACCCCTTGGCTTTAGGGCCTGTGACTTGAAGAAAATAGATTTATATTGTTCTGGGTGCTAGGTTTGTAGTGATTTGTTACAGCAGCAATAGGAAACTAACACAGTTCTTATCCCTCAATAAAGGACACTATGGCATGATGGGCAGCAATCAGCAAACCTGGTTCTGACTCTGTGCTCAGTGCCCTGTAGCTGTGTGACTTGGGGCAAGTTACTTTATCATGGTGAGATTCATTTTCCATGTCTATAAAACAGGGATATCAATGTTTGCTTCACAAAGTTGTTGTGAGAATGAGAGATAATAGAATTAGAGATAAACTGTAGAACAGCTGAAATGTAGTTAGCTCTTAGTAAGTGGAAACTATTATTTTTGCCATCAGTATTTATTTTTCTTAAAATGCTTTCCTTTAATCAGGCGAGAAGATGGGAGACCAGAGACACAGATCCCGTTTAGAATCAGAATGTTGGAAGAGGAAGAGATTACAAAATGCTCAGGTAGGAATAATTAGGGAGGTTCTATTTTGGGAGAAAGGCAGTGGCCCTGGCTGCTCCTCCTCTCTCCCTCCTCCTCTTTTAGTGACACTATCCTGCTCCTTAACCTCCAGGTATCACACTCAAGACTTCTCTTCTCCTATCTTCTTTACCCCCATGAAGCCCTGCTTCTTTTTCTCTATCTAAACCCAAGTCGTAGCCAGTCTCGTGTTTTGCTTATTTGTCTCAACCATGATTTAGGTCTCTTAGGTTACATTTGCTCATATTTGGTAATTTTTGCTTTCTTTATGCAGCATCTATACCCAGTCTAGGTTGGTCTCCAGTTCTTGGTCATAAATTGAAATGAGTGTGTCTTCTTTGCTCACAGTGGACAAGCTCCAGCAGCCATGTCCATACTGTGTTTTTTATCAACTCTGTCTGGACACCTTACCGGACAGCCCTGAGTCAGAACTGGTAGGAACTATAACCATCAATCACTCTCTCAGAAGAGTAATTAACAGCCATATTCCACCAGAGGATGGGGAGAGGAAGAAAGAAGAGTCTAACAGAGATGCAGAAAGATCTCTCAAAGACTTCGCAATTCCCTGTTCTAGCACCTTCCTGAAGTTTTACTGTATTCCCATCTTTGGGTTTCACGAGATAGCCCTATACTTATTCTTACACATAAAGTAATGTACATACATAGAATATACATATGCATGAAAATGCATATACATACACATGCATATGTATGTAGGATATACATACATGTAGATGCCCAAGATAGAGCCACTCCCGCCCAGTATGCAGTGTCAGCAAACTGAAATTTAGATGACCTTCATCCCCCTATTAATGCTCCACTTGACCAGAAATATAGTGCAGTTGACCCTTGAGCAATGTGGCCTAGGGGTCACCAGCTCCCGAACAATTGAAAATCTGTGTATAACTATAGTTAGCCCTCCACATACATAGATTGCCAACTGCAGATCTCAAATACAGATCAATTTTTTTTATTAAAAAAAATTCACATAAAAGTGGGCCCACGCAGTTTAAATTAGTGTTGTTCAAGGGTCAACTGTGTATCCAGTCAGCTAATTCCCAAAGGCCAAGCCAACTTTGGGCTTTATACTTATTTTCTTGTTCCTTTATACCCCAAACAAGGTTGACTATTTTCTATATTTTTATTTTTTGTTTTTTATTCTTTAGCCTATAAAAGCTTCCTACCATCTGCCCAGAATTAACCCTAGAGGGAAGCCATTTGATATGAGTGCTGCTGTGTACCCTCATCTCGTTTTATTGTTCAGACAGAGGCCCGAAAATTTTGGTGACCAATGTCCTCTATCATCCAACATCTTCACCCAGGAGAAAGTCTGTGGAAAACCACATAATGTGGTCATTACTAACGTCAATCACTCACAGAAGTGTCATATCCTTTCTTAAAATGTACCCAAAGAAAAGGTGAGTCCAGGATGTCCACAGTCCTAGCCAACCGATACAATTTTTCTGTGTGTGGAAAAAAACAAAAATGATGCCTTAAGGGGCCTCTTTTTCCTTCCGTTCCCTTCCGTTCCCTTCCCCTCCCCTTCCTTCCTGTTCTTCTTACCCTCTCCCTCCTCCTTCCTTCCTTCCTTCCTTCCTTCCTTCCTTCCTTCCTTCCTTCCTTCCTTCCTTCCCTCCCTCCCTCCCTCCCTCCCTCCCTCCCTCCCTCCCTCGCTCCCTCTCTCTCTCTCTTTATTTCTTTCTTTCTTTTTCCTGTCTTTCTTCTCCTCTCCTTCTTCTATTCTCATAGGCCCAAACCAGCTTGGAAAGAGGCACTTTTGACTGAAAATCCCCTCAGTTGTATAGACATTATATCCCAAATGACTTGTGGGTTTTATTGCCCCCACTAGACTAACTCACCAAACCATGCAGGTCCTACCAGACATTTGTGCAGCCAATAGCCCCATAAGAAAGGTTCAAAGAATGAGCAGAGACTGATATATACTGAATGCCTGCTCTGTGCCAGGCGTCTGGCTTCTCACAGTCAACCAATGAAATGTGTGGTATCTTTTCCATTTGCCAGATGAATAGCTGAGGTTCAGAGAGGTTAAGTACCTGTCCAGCATATCACAGGTAAAAAGTGGTGGATTCCATCTCAGTCTATAACCTGTAATTTTTACTATACCAAGCATAACTTTCAGGTGAGAAGGAACTAATTCTCAGTGGGGAAGAAAAGTGTTTTGTTTTGTTTTTTTTACTAGGCCTAGGACAGAGCACATACTCTAATCTGGGATAGATCTGAACAGTCATCCAAAAGCCTTCTTGTGGTTCTGTTACTACAGATTCAGGGTTCTGCATTCAGAGCCGATCCATAGCCACCTTCTGAAGTTCTCAGTGAGAACATGAAGGGCAGTTAGACAGATAGGGTCTTGGACTGGAGGGTGACCCAGTGCTGGATGCCATTTCTGCTTCTGATTCCTGTGCCTTCGTTTTCAAGTCCATAACATGAGAATGATTATTCCTGTCTATTCCACCTCGCAAAAGACAAAGAGGAGGGAAGGCACTGCCAAGGGGGAATCTACCACTGGTGAGCCAGCACACTGCAGGGATCCGAGGTCCTCTCTCCCTCTTAGCAACATCCCTGTGATGGCAGAAAAAATGCGACAGGTTGGAAAACTCATGCAGGTGCCTCCTCCTGGTGTCAATGCTCCTCACTTAGTCTTACACACCACAAGAGCTGCCCTTTCCTGGGGCGGGGGAGGGAACTGGCAAGACCAGCCAAACTGCCCACGCCTTATCTAGGTCATCTGGAAGCTGAATAAGCAAGGCTTCATGCAACCCTGTTTCTCTGAGCACAGAAAGGACAGGGATGAGATTAAGTAGCAGGACAAAATTAATTGCTCCCCCACCCTGCAGCCTCCCATAGCACACTGCTATTACAGCTCTTATGATACTATCTTATCTTTATTTTCATGCCTGTCCCCCTTCCCCAACAGTTGTGAGCAACTTGTAGTCAGGGATCTTTTCATCTTCCACAAGGAAAACATGAATACATTTCTCTTGTTAGATAAAGATAAAATGTTACAGAGAAGGCTGAGGTTCTCTTTGACCCTCTTTTTGTTCCAGCACCCCCAAACTCACTCCTCACCCAAGGGGTAACCTCTGTTAGTAGGACGAATGTAGATATTTTTTCTATGTATCTCCCTGAATGGATATCATATATATATTTAGCTTACACAAATTTAATTTTAGCCAAAACAGAACAAAACAAAACTCTGAGTGAGAAATAGCAGTATAATAGTACCAGTCTATATACTGAGTCAATAACCTAGAGAAGTGTAGGATGAATGACATAATCTCTCAGTTAAAAGCAGGTCCCTCAGCTGTTGTGTGGTGGCTGAAGAATGACTACTTGAGATTTATTACTTGTAGGAAAATTACCGTTTGACTATCGCCATGGGGACAAAAGGCTTTTGATCATAGGGACATAACATTCTGATAACAAGCTTTCTGCTTCTGTACTCCCTGCTTGCACACCCCGACCTATAGGTTGACAGGTAGTGAATAGGAGAAAAATAGACCTTTGTGTTGAGACAGAATGAAGAATGGGATTTGGGGCTTAAAACCCTGTACCTCTACATTTCGGTGCTGCTTAATTTGGGGTCTGCATACCCCTGGCAGACCCAGCTGGCTGAATAAAGAGTGTGATTCCTATGACTCACTCATTCCTGGCGGTCCGTGTGTCTTTCGGGGGCTGGCAGCTACAACATTTGGTACTTCTCAGAATGTGACCATATCACCAGCCTTGGGGATGATTTAAAATATTTTCAAGGGTAATTCTGACAATACCGGATTTTTGCCTTAAACATTAAATTTTGAACCCAAACTCCATAAGAGTTGTACAGTATACACCCACTTGGGCCCTATGACCCACCATAATGCCCAGGACAAGACCTAAAATATAGGGATAAAGTTAATTCGCATATGGGGATCCACAAAGCTAAACCCAAGTCAACCTGCACTTAATGGAAACGCTGTTAAGGAAGCCTAACACCAATTTCTATCCTCCAACTCAGCTCTAGCTGGCTTACTTTATTCTAGAAAATAAGACCCGAAACCCTTACAGGGAAATCCCCAACCTCCTAGCCAAGCTTTCCCTGTTTCCGAGTTGCCGCTTCTAACGTTCTGTAAAACTCACTCTTGCCCATGGTCCCTCGGGAAGAGTACTCCACTGCTTGTGAAGCACTGTGCACCCCCTTTCCGTGGATTGTTTTTCCTTGAATAAAAGACAACGATCTCGTTACTAAATTGTTTCATTTTGTCTTTTGACAATAGGAATGCTCTGTAATGTTTCAGGACAGAGAAAAGGAATGAAGCAAGGCTCTTGGAGTGGGTTCATCTTACAAAGGAAGAAAATCCTGGCTGCAGGTTATTCTGAGTAATGGTATTGAAACTTGAAGGAAACCGAGTCCAGGGCTAGTGCTGCCTGTGCTTCTCAGCCAATAGACTGACACAGGAGTTAGGATGTTTAGAATAAGTGTTTATTGTCAGAGCACG
>NW_011889461.1:491550-494454 GCF_000151845.1 Pteropus vampyrus
AGGTAGTGAATAGGAGAAAAATAGACCTTTGTGTTGAGACAGAATGAAGAATGGGATTTGGGGCTTAAAACCCTGTACCTCTACATTTCGGTGCTGCTTAATTTGGGGTCTGCATACCCCTGGCAGACCCAGCTGGCTGAATAAAGAGTGTGATTCCTATGACTCACTCATTCCTGGCGGTCCGTGTGTCTTTCGGGGGCTGGCAGCTACAACATTTGGTACTTCTCAGAATGTGACCATATCACCAGCCTTGGGGATGATTTAAAATATTTTCAAGGGTAATTCTGACAATACCGGATTTTTGCCTTAAACATTAAATTTTGAACCCAAACTCCATAAGAGTTGTACAGTATACACCCACTTGGGCCCTATGACCCACCATAATGCCCAGGACAAGACCTAAAATATAGGGATAAAGTTAATTCGCATATGGGGATCCACAAAGCTAAACCCAAGTCAACCTGCACTTAATGGAAACGCTGTTAAGGAAGCCTAACACCAATTTCTATCCTCCAACTCAGCTCTAGCTGGCTTACTTTATTCTAGAAAATAAGACCCGAAACCCTTACAGGGAAATCCCCAACCTCCTAGCCAAGCTTTCCCTGTTTCCGAGTTGCCGCTTCTAACGTTCTGTAAAACTCACTCTTGCCCATGGTCCCTCGGGAAGAGTACTCCACTGCTTGTGAAGCACTGTGCACCCCCTTTCCGTGGATTGTTTTTCCTTGAATAAAAGACAACGATCTCGTTACTAAATTGTTTCATTTTGTCTTTTGACAATAGGAATGCTCTGTAATGTTTCAGGACAGAGAAAAGGAATGAAGCAAGGCTCTTGGAGTGGGTTCATCTTACAAAGGAAGAAAATCCTGGCTGCAGGTTATTCTGAGTAATGGTATTGAAACTTGAAGGAAACCGAGTCCAGGGCTAGTGCTGCCTGTGCTTCTCAGCCAATAGACTGACACAGGAGTTAGGATGTTTAGAATAAGTGTTTATTGTCAGAGCACGGGTGATCTGAGAAGGCAGCAGGTTAACTCCTTCAAAAACTGCCTTCTCAATCAGGCTTAGGGGATTTAAGGGAGAATCTGGGCATTATTTTATGCGCTGCATGACAGTTCCACGGGGTCTGTTGTGCTTCACGGAGCCGTTCCTCTGGCAACGTGGTCCTCTGGTGGTGCCAACAACCCAGGAACAAAGATGGGAGTAGTCTGGAAAGAATACTAGACCAGAAGGATTGTGATCAGTAAGCATAAGGGCATTAATCAGAAGTTTCAGGGCAACTTTTTCTGGCAGCGGATGTTCCAAGCTCTGGGTCAAGCCACTGTGGGCAAGGAAAAGTGAAGCCAGGGACACTGTGAGGCCTCTACTACAGGGGTCCTAACCAGGCCCTTCTTCAGTGTTTCTGACTTTGCCGAGAATATATTCAGAGGAAACCACCTTTCTCCTTATGTGTAATGTGAGCCTTAAACAGTGGTCACTGGGGCTACACTTTAGAGTAGAAATTGTGGGCTTTCTCTTCTGAACGCTACATCATGCTAGTAGGGTCTCCATCAGCAGGAAATACCAATGGGCTGCCCCTGTCCACGTGAATGCCATGATTCCAAAATCTGACTCGAGCCAGATGTACTTTTGTTGCCATAGCTGCACTTTAAAGGGAACAGGACTGGCTATATTTTCCCTCAAGACTAGGGGAACTTCGGGCCTAACTCTCCTCACTACATTCTTGGGAGTCTCGTCTCCCGGCAGGTGCTTGGGATTTTCATGGTCCTAGTCAGTGATCATTATCAAATTTTTTCTACCCACTAGCTGTTCTTTAACCCAAAGTTCTACTTTGCTGCCAGATCTATTGATTTTTGGACATTCTGGGCGATGATTCTTGTAGTGGTGAATCCCTTGCCAAATAGAAGAAAAGTGAACAGCTGAGTCCTGCAATGTTAAAGATTGTCCTGGAGCTGCACAATCAGCTCAGAATTGCCAGGTAATTCCCCTTCTTATCTAGCTGGAGAGGAACTGCTGCATTTAAAGAACATTAAGCTTCTGCCCAGCTGTTCCCTGGGTGGGGCAGGGCAGAGCTGAGACCACACTGCTAAGCACCCATTGTGTGAGCCTTTTAGCCCCAGCAGAGGTATCAAAACCAGATCTGTTCATCTCTGCTAAAAGGATGGAAAGTGGAGATTAGAAAGACCATTAGAAATCATCTAATTCAGCCATGTCATTTTTGTTTCCAGTTCTTTCCATTTACAAATGAGAAATTCGAGGTTTCAAAAGGGGAAGTATCTGATTCAAGATCACACTTTTGCATTCGTGGCAGAGGGGAAATGAGAACTTAGATCTCCTGACTTCCTATTTCAGTTTTGCTCCTTGACACTGTGCTTTGGAAATGCTGGGTGAAACAAAATTAAACCGTGTTCTTTATCACCAGACTTCTGAGCCTTTAATAAGCTAACTTGCACTGTGTCTTTCTAAAAGGGAAATATAGTTTTCAGACTTTCCCCAAACTTTTTTGACCAGATTACTTTTTAATATAGTGTACACTCTCCTGAAAAGGATTAGAAGATGTCTTATAACAGTTTAGGAAACACTGCCCTACGCCACACTACTATTGTTAAGTGCTACGCAAAAATATACCTAACATAATCCCTAAAATACATGTTATGCAACACTGACACAGAGACATAGGATACTTAGCCAGTGGCAAACATCATTGGTTATTCTAAAGATCAGCAATAAACTCTGCATCTCAAAATGAAGAAGTATGTGTGGTGGGGAGGGGGAATGTGGGTAGAAAAAGTTAATGTTCAGCTCTTCTCTGACATACAGAGTCATCTCAGCATATCTGGGGTTTAGAGATGGTCAGCCTTTATTGACATGCATTGATTGTGCTTCCATAATGTGTCCCAGATCCTTGCC
>NW_011889461.1:494504-498601 GCF_000151845.1 Pteropus vampyrus
TTCAAGATCACACTTTTGCATTCGTGGCAGAGGGGAAATGAGAACTTAGATCTCCTGACTTCCTATTTCAGTTTTGCTCCTTGACACTGTGCTTTGGAAATGCTGGGTGAAACAAAATTAAACCGTGTTCTTTATCACCAGACTTCTGAGCCTTTAATAAGCTAACTTGCACTGTGTCTTTCTAAAAGGGAAATATAGTTTTCAGACTTTCCCCAAACTTTTTTGACCAGATTACTTTTTAATATAGTGTACACTCTCCTGAAAAGGATTAGAAGATGTCTTATAACAGTTTAGGAAACACTGCCCTACGCCACACTACTATTGTTAAGTGCTACGCAAAAATATACCTAACATAATCCCTAAAATACATGTTATGCAACACTGACACAGAGACATAGGATACTTAGCCAGTGGCAAACATCATTGGTTATTCTAAAGATCAGCAATAAACTCTGCATCTCAAAATGAAGAAGTATGTGTGGTGGGGAGGGGGAATGTGGGTAGAAAAAGTTAATGTTCAGCTCTTCTCTGACATACAGAGTCATCTCAGCATATCTGGGGTTTAGAGATGGTCAGCCTTTATTGACATGCATTGATTGTGCTTCCATAATGTGTCCCAGATCCTTGCCGTCAAGGAGATCACAGTTCAGTGTGGGATCCAGCATATAAAGGAGTGAGATCAGAGATCGATGCAATGACAGAGATATGTATTACAAGGCAAAGGTAAAGGTACTGAGGAGGGAGAGAATGAAAAGAGGCCTGGAGAAGGGTAACAGAGGTGGTAGCTAGAACAACTTCTCAGAGAGGCCCTTTGATTTGGTGTTAAAGGCCCAGTAGATGGCTGAATAGGGTGAGGAAGAGAGAACATCACATACAAAGACAGAGAAGGGAAAAACAACATGGCATTTGGGGGTAGCATAGGTGATTGAGTATCATTAGAGGGAACGGGGAGAGTCATAGGGTTAACTGGCAGCGATCTGAGTGTGAAGAGCCTTCTGTACCAGGCTGAGGTGTTTGGACTTCATCTGTGAGGTCTAACTAAAGGAGTTAGCCTAGTCTCTCTTCATAAATACCTACTATTCTGTGACTATGCAGAGAGTCAGCCACCACCTCAGGTCAAACTAAGACTCCAAATTGCCATGTCAACAGATGGCATTTTGAGAGTGTGGGGAAGTGAGTTTCACAATAGCCTCTTCTACCACATACAAATGAAAAATGGAACCCAAACGCCCATCTGCAGCCTAGAAAACCTATGCTTTTCAAGATAGAAGAATTTTGACAAATCCATGCTCATAATTCTTTTTATAATTGAGATAACAGACTCTGAGAAGTGATATGGCCAAAGATATTGGCAGCAACCAGGATGAGAATCTGTGTCTCCTACACCCAGAACCAAGGCTTTTTTTTTTTTTTTAGCTTTTGATTAAGTTATACAAGCCAGGAGTTTATCATTAGGCTCATACGCCCATTCATTCATCAATACACATTTATTCACACTCTTCTGTCAACTTGGTTTTAAAGCCTGAGGATTCACAAATGACAAAAACTTGGTATCTGTCCTGGAAGAGCCCAAGTAAAAGAGTGGGGTTATTAGACTGAAGGGGGCTCTGGGTTCTGGAGAGCATGCTGGGTAAAATAGGATGGTCATTCTACAGCTTCAGGTGATTATCTGAATAATATCTCAGTGTCGTCTAAGAATTTTTCCAAGAGAGGCCTGAAATCTAGATTTTTGAGTGAAATATTCTGATTTTTAAAACACCATAAGGGCCAAACAAAATATATTTGCAAGTAAATTTTGCCCCGTCCAGCAAGTGATAAATCCTGCCACGTCCAGCGCGGCTCTGGAGAATGTACCTGAGTGGGAACGGTGAGAGATTAAGAAAAGAAAGAAGACAGAAAGCTGGGATCAGGAGGTCCACTATCCACTGATGGTGGAACAATGGTGTAGTTTTATTTTTGCAAGCTGTTTTTATACAAGAGCATACAATCGTTGGCTAAAATAAGATTATCCCCACCCAACCCACACACCCTGTTATAATCTTTTGCAGTTCAGTCTGCTCCTGGCTATGAGTGTACTCCCTGCCTTGGAGCAACACCACATTGTTCTCCAGATCAGTTCGTACTTTCCCATTCTTAGGAGGGTTTGGATCAGTTCGTACTTTCCCATTCTTAGGAGGGTTCCTTGAGGTGAGGCAACCCTTGGTTGACCTCACAGATTGCAAGGACCTTGTCAGTTTGTAATCTGCTCTCCACAAAATTAGACCTACTGCCACCATTTTGTGATTTCTTTTCTAGGCAATTTTTCTTACGATATTACTCAGGGATCTCCCAAGGATCTCCCAGGGGACTTGTTAAAAATACAAAATTCTTTGCTACATCCCACGATATTTAGAATCAGTAGGCCTGGGTTAAGACTCTTTAATCTTCACTTATCACAAACACTTCCAATGCAGGTGTTCCTATGCAGTCCACAGACCACACTTGGAGAAACCCTGGTCTAGCCGCAGAGTTTCCCACTTAGAAGCTTTCATCTCATCCTCATTCTTTTATCCCCCAGCTTGATTAAAAAGTAATAATTAGTTGCTCATATTTACATTGTTCAACTCAATGAATTCTTTTTTCAATTATAGGTGGCATACAATAATATATTAGTTTCAGTTGTACAGCATGGTGATTAGAGATCTATATAACTCATGAAGTGGTCATCCCACTAAATCAAGTACCCCTCTTCCCCCTTACATGTTTTTTACAACATTGTTGACTATTTTCCTTATGCTGCACTTTATATCTCCATGACTATTTTGTATCTATCCATTTGTACTTCTTAATCCCTTTGCCCTTTTCACTGTCCCCCCACAATCCCCCGCAACCCTCCTCATGGTCTAGTAGCCCTCAAAATATTCTCTGTATCTATGAGTTTGTTTCCATTTTTGTTGTTATTTTGTTCTTTAGATTCCACATGTACATGAAATCATGTGATATTTGTTTTTCTTTATCTGATTTTATCTCGTTCCATCAGGGCACTATCTTTTTCCATCTACTTCTTTTTAGTCTGTGTCTTTTAATCTGAAGTGAGTCTCTCCTTGTAGGCAGCATATGTAGGGGTCTTGTTTTCTTATCCATTCAGCTTCCCTATCTTTTGGTCGGAGCACTTTTTTCCATTTGAGGTACTTGTTGATAAATATGTAGTTATTACCATTCTTTATTCATGTTTTTGATATATGCTTTTTCTTCTTAAAGAAGTCCCTCCAACATTCCCTGTAATACTGGATTGGTGTTGACAAATCCCTTCAGCATTTTTTTTTTTTTTGGTCTGGGAAGCTCTTTATCTGTCCTTCAACTCTAAATGATAGTTTTGCTGAATAAAGTATTCTTGGTTGTAGATCCTGTGTTTTCAACACTTTGAATATTTTGTGCCAAACCCTTCTGTCCTGCAAAGTTTCTTTTGTGAAATCGGCTGCCAATCTTAGGAGCTCCCTTGTAGGTAACTAACCGATTTTCTCTTGCTGCTTTTAAGATACTCTCTTTGCATTTAATCTTTGGCATTTTAATTATGATGTGCCTTGGTGCAGGCCTTTTTGGGTTGATCTTTTTGGGGGACTCTCTCAGCTTCCTGGGGTTGTGTGTCTCATTCCTTCACCAGATTTGGATGTTTTTCATCATTATTTCTTCAAACATTCTTCATCTCAAATAATGTATTCTCCATTTCTGACTGGTTCACTTTTATAATTTCTATTTCCATTTTTATTTTTTTATCTCTTTGTTAAAGTTCTCACTGAGTTCATCTATACTTCCCTTAATTTCATTAAGCATCTTTATAACCAGTGTTTTGAACTCTGCATCTGTTAGATTGCTTGACTCCATTTTTCCTTGATCTCTATTCTGTTCTTTCATATAGTTTCTGCTTCTTTGTCTTCTCATTTTGGCTGCCTTTCCATGTCTTTTCTATGTACTAATCAAAACTCCTAAGACTCCTGGTATTATTAGTGTAGCTTTATGTAGTAGGTGTCCAGTGACCCAGACTTGAGAGGGATTCAGCTGCAGGCTAAGTTTAGGGCCAGCCTGTGCCCCTCTGGGGCCACCTGTTAAAATTCAGC